>NW_006986093.1:0-1298 GCF_000164805.1 Carlito syrichta
AAAAAAGTTGAAACTCTGAGAAAAGGAATGGCACACAAGTTATCCTTTTTGTGGTTTTTAATCTGAGGGTAGGGCACCATTGAGGCCAAGCAGGACAGCTATAATTGTTGTGTGTCTTTTTTAGTGGAAGACTAGAGAAAAGATTTTGAGGTAACTAAAGTTATTGGGAGGTAAAGGGAAATTACCTCCCTTTGAAATGGAATAGTCAGAAAAAAACTTCACATTTTGTACATAAACTCTGCCCCAAATTACTGCTTTTCTCTGAATTGTGAATGTGCAGGGAAGACTATTAGCAACTTTGTTAATGGTAAAAGAGCAGAACCAGAATTTGAGAAAGTTCAAGAGTCATAATTTGCAGTTTGACACCAATAAAATTAATTATATACTAAAAGAACAAAAACATCCAACACCGTTCTTAGAAATATAATTGAACTCATAGACTTCACAACATAACATACACAATGATCAGTCTATAAGCCAAAAGTACAAGGAATATAAATAATCAGGAGGAAATGATAAGACTCAAGAAAAAGAACAATCAACCCAAGAGTAACTACAGTAAGATGTATTGAAATTAATAGCATATATTGACTTTAAAGCAGCTTTATAACTATGTCTAATGAAGGAAAAACAATTATCTTCATAAATTAAAAGAAAATCTCAGCAGGGACATGGAAACAATAATAGAAGAATCACCTCAAAAACAATATGAGAAAGGTGGAGGGAAGAAGGAAAGGAAGATCACTAGATAGGCTTACCAGAAAAATAGAAATGCTAAAGTAATGAGTGCGTGATCTTAAAGTTATATCAACAGAAATTCTCCAAAGTGAAGAAGAAAAGAAATTTGAAAGAACAACAATGAAGATGGAAGCCTTAGGGGCCTATAAGGCAAAATAAGAGTTCTCAGATATATATGCCTACAGTCCCAGAATTTATCAGAGAGAAATACAAAAGATTATATATGATATATGATATATTATATATGCTGAAATTATGTAAGATTATATAAGACAATATATATACAGATATATATACAGCATATATATATGCTGAAAGACTTATTGAAAGCCTAAATTTATAGAATCCTGGAGCTAAATAAACTCCAAGCAGGATAAATACAAAGAAAATCATGCTAGACACATCCTAGTAAATTTCTGTTTTTAATATAATTATTCAATTTAATTTAATTTTTAAGATGTGAGGTACAATTCAGGATGAGGTACACAAGTGATCATTGTATAGGTAAAGTTTGGGCCTCCGTTTAGTCCCTGCTTTGTCTGATTTGAGATCAGATACAC
>NW_006986094.1:0-1855 GCF_000164805.1 Carlito syrichta
CGAATATTCTAGGTTAGGCCTCTTGAGGTAGTCACTCATCTCTTGAAAGGTTTGTTCTGTCTTTTTAGCTATTTCTGTGTTTTTAAGAGTTGGGTTATTTCTATATTTGGTCATCAAGCTCTGAGATTCTTTCTTCTGCTTGGGTAATTCTGCTTTCCCATGCTTATCAAATTTGTTATTTATTTCATTCACAGTATTCTTTATTACTGTTATCTCAGATATCAGCTCCTTCCTAGTTTCTTCTTGTGTCTCCTCAATTCTTTTTAGTCTCTCCATTATTGTTTTGATATCTGCATTTGCATTTTGAGACCCTTCATTCTGGGGACTTTGCATTGTTTGTATTCCAAAGTCAATTTTCTCAGTGTCTGCTCTCCCAGGCGTCTGGGAGAGACCCATACTCTTCTTTTGGTTTTTCTTCATTTCTGTAGATTTTTCTCCCTTTACCCCTTTCCCTCCCCCTCTTCAATTCTGTTTTTGAGGGAAGGTGGGGTTGCTTTTATTTCTCTTCTGCAATGACCTGTTCTTCCTTATGAGGGTCTTCTGGTTTTGTTCACTTTTCCCTCTGTTTTACAGTCTGTCTATTCAGCAGTTTGCAGTCTTGGTCCGTTCAGAGAATCTCACAAGTTCACCTATGCCGTCGCCATCTTGCCCCGTCTCCCCGCCATTTTCTAAAGGTACATAGAACAGGATTGAAAAGGGCAGTTTTACGGATTAGAACCCCATAGAAAATTTATGGCCCAGACATCCCAAGAGACATAAGAGAAGGTTACTAGAAGTTTCCTCAGTGAAGGAGGCCCTGAAGGCAGTGAGAAGAGTGCGTCTTGTATTACTTTTTTTTCCCAAGAGATCTTCATTCAAGGTGAGACAGTTTTCGATTAACATAATAAATAGACTCAAGTGAAATTTGAAAATGAGGTCTATTTTGATTCCAAGAATCCCACAACCTCTAAACTATTTTGGTATTTATGTAACATCGTGGGTGCTGAGAGAGTCGCTAGTTGCTTCTAAACAGTGTCAGAGATGGAGCAACTTTCAGTCTATTGAATTATTTTCAGGAATGTGTCACATCTAGTGGGCTTTGCACTTTCTATAGGGTAATGGCCCATTGTGGGCTACTTTGTGACTCTTTCTATGTCCTTAATGAATGTGTCCAACGAATCTTCTCAGTGGAGTATATCATATTTTTAATATCATACCTGTGCTCCTGGAGAAAAGTAGATGCAAGTGACATCTTGCCTACAAAGACCATGTTCAAGATTAAGGCTACTGAGGGAACCTATAAGTAGACTGGCAAGAGTGAATTATGTACCTTTACAAGTAAAAACCAACAGCAGCTGAGAACACATTATCCATATCCCCCACAACAGAAAACAGTTATAGCTTGCTGGAAGGAGTCAGTAATTTCAATAATATTGGATATTAGATATGGGGACCATTAATAGATGGGATCACAGAATTAAGATGATGGAAATCCTCTGAGGCACATTTATTCTTTGCAGGTTTAAGAACAGGACAAAATGAGCTGTTAAATGGAGAAGCAGTGGGAAGAACTACACCTTGACTCATTTAAACCCCTGTTTAATTTCCATTGGACTGTATTAACTATTATAACTGGCAACGTTCATGAGGTTCCATTCCATCAAGCCAATTTACAAGTGTTGAAGACCTAATTTAATTTTAATGTATTCCTCATTAGGTTAAAGCATTCATACCCACGAAAGGATACTTTAGCACAATGAATATTATGACTATGGGTTATAGGCAAGACAATACCTGTAGTAGTTCTGATTGTTAAGGTGAGAAACTCCTTTTGGTCACTGGTTTTGTTTTCATTAACTCCCCTCTAACAACATAG
>NW_006986095.1:0-1217 GCF_000164805.1 Carlito syrichta
CTCTAAATCAAGATACACAGAACATTGTCAGAATCTCAGAAGTCTCCCTCAGATCTGTTCCAGTAAGTAATTCTCCCCCCTACACTCTAGGCATCCAGTTTTTCCATAGAATTGATGGCTCTTTGGAATACGCATAGAAATTGACCCTCCCAGTCTTGAAGCTTGAGAAATTAACATTTGTCTTACCTGAGTTCCTTTCTCAGGAAATGGACGGGCAGGCCTCCCAGATGGTATCAGGGAGCTAAACCTTTCCAAATCATGGATTCCGGACAGGGAGGCACCTGCCCCTCATCCGACCACCTGCTGCCTAGTGACCAACTCCTCTTCCTTTCCCCTTTCTAATTCGTATTTTCTCGCTGCTCTGTAAGCCCCTAACTTTAGTCTGTCAAGAAAAGACATATTTGAGCCTTGTCTTCTGTCACCCACAATGAAGCCCTCCTCCCTGGCAACACTAGTTGTCTCAGTGATTGGTTTTCTATGGAGTGAGCATCAGGACCTTGAGTGAACCCCTGACATTCAGCAACACTAACTTCTATCACCACAGGTTATTTTTGAGCTTTCTACAATAGAATTACAGAGTACTTTTCCACTTAACTTTATGTTGGTGATAATTAGACATGTTGCTCCTTATAGCAATAGGGTTTGTTACTTTTTCTTGCTGAGTTGTATTCCACTGTATGAATGCTCACATTTTCTACTTTTTATGAACATTTATATCATTTTCTAAATTTTGGTTCTTATAAACAAAGTGACTATTCAAACATCCTTGCACATGTATGGGTTTTAGTAGGTGATATGGTTTGAATGTATCCCGTAAAATGTATGTGTGGAAATTTAATCCCCAAAGCAACAGTGTTGGGGGGTGGGGCTGATGGGAGGTGGTTAGGTCATGAGAACTCCACCCTCAAGAATAGATTAATGTCATTATGGAAGCTTGAGGCTGCAAGTTTGATTTCTTGCTGTCTTGACCTCTCTTTGCACTTCTGCCATTGGATGATGCAGCAAGAAGGTCCTCACCATTTGACGGCCCCTTGATCTTGGACTTGATAGCCTCCAGAACCATGAGCCAATACCTTTCTGTTCATTATAAATAATTCAGTCACTGGAATTCTGTTATAGCTGCAAAATGGACCAAAACATGAGTACTGTCTTATGTAGGAGCTGTGTCAAGGAGAGAGTTGCTGGATCAGGGGACACATGTCTGTTTAGCTTTAATA
>NW_006986096.1:0-1366 GCF_000164805.1 Carlito syrichta
CAACAACAACAAAAGCAAATAATAACAGCATAAAGCATGCAAATGCATGTACTCGTTCATAAGTGGATCCTGAACATTTATCATAATACTAAAAGAAATGAATTGGCAGCAGTGGGACACTGCTGGGGCGGGGAGTGCACATAACATCAATAAGGGCAGCCACGCTTTACCTGTATGGTGACCATGTGTGTACCTAACCCTAATTTGTACTCCATATTTTTAAAATAAAATAAAATAATCTTTTAAAAGTGTGCAAATGACTTGAATAGGCATTTTCGAAAGAAAAAATATAAATGGTCAACAGGCATATTTAAAAGATGCTCAACTTCACTAATCAATGAGATTTTTGCAAAAGGCAAAAAATAACATATTTTTGAGGATATGGAGACAAGGGAACACTTATACACTGTTGGTAAGAATGTAAATTAGTACAACTTCTATAAAAAACAGTATGGAGATTTAACAAAGAGCAAAAAAGTAGAGCTACCATTCAATCCAGCAAGTCTGCTACTGAGTATCTACTAAAAAGAAATCATTTTATTAAAAAGATGTCTTTACTGGTGTGTTTATTGAACACTGTTCACAATAGCAAAGACATAGAATCAATCTAAGTGTTCATCAATGGATAATTGAAATGTGTTATATATACACAAGGAGATATTATTCAGACCTAAAAAAGAATGAAATCATGTCTTTTGCAGAAGCATGGATGGAACTGGAGGCCCATTTTAAGGGAAACAGCTCAGAAACAGAGTGTTAAATACTGCATGCTCTCACTTATAAGTGAAAGATAAATAATATGTACACATGGGCATAAAGTGTGAAACAGTAGACACTGGAGACTTGGAAGGGAAGGAGTGTGTGAGTGAGGTGAAGGATTAGAAATTAATAATGCGTGCAATGTACATTATTCACATGATGGTGACACCAAAAGCCAAGACTTCACCACTATGGAACAGGTTCATGTAACAAAACTTCACTTGTACCCCTTAAATTTATAAAATTAAAATACGTACACAAAACAAAGTCCTACTTATATTCAACAAATGTAAATAACATTTACATTTTTACAGGCCCCATGGTCTCTCTGTGCAGATCTAGTTCTCTAGAATTCCCCCTCAAAGCACATTACCACCAGGTTGGCTAAGAAAAATTGTCCCAGGTTCTAACACCTGGATATCTGCCTTTTTCCCAATGCTTGTATTCTTGTCTTGGTAACTTTTTCAGACAGAATATTAGGCCTTCTAGTATTGTCCATCTTGTTTTTGAAAATCATTCCTCCTGGGGTCAGTACAGTATAATAGTAAGATGACCAGTTTTGGGGTTGGCCAGCATGGATTCAAAATCTGTTACACCACAAAGTCAG
>NW_006986097.1:0-991 GCF_000164805.1 Carlito syrichta
ATAAAGAATATCTGGAATTCCATGAAACACAGAGTACTTATCACAAGACTATAAAATTAGGACAATCCTGTCAAAATCCATGTAATAGCAAATGGTAGTAAATGAAATTTTTAAACTTAGACCTTTCATGGAGTAGAAAAAGATAGAACTAGTAAAAAATATTTGCAACTGCTTTTTGTGTTGTACAATTCATGTGCTGCATAGTTAAGGTGTTTGCTTGGCAATGGAGCCTAACAAGAAAAATGTATACTGCATCTTGAAAATAAACTGCATGGTCTTGAACAAAACCTGGCAGCTGTGAGTCATGTCTTGTAACTGAAAACACCAGAGGGAGGCACTTGTTGCATGAAGACTCCTCAGAGACACCATTCCTCTTAATTAGCCAAAGAGCTAAAGGAAGACCTTTTACATATTACTCTCAGGTGTTTGATAATGCTTCATGGGCTGAAGAACCTAATCACAAGAAAACTTTTATCTTCTAGGTGAGATCATTATCCTTCACAAATGGGTTGCTCGAGAGCAATAATTCAACATTTAATTGTGTTTTCTTTATTTCACCTAAGGGATAAGTTTATGAAAATCTGAATTGCATTGTTTTTAAAGATTCAGTCGGTCTCTGTATCAGAATAATGTTCCCAAATGGTGTCTTTCCTATTATTAGTCAACAGTATGAGCTCTGAGTATTTGAGTGCAATGTTTATAGGACATGGTGCCATAAGGTAATACAGCTTTAACTCTGTATGCTCCTGGAAGGTTTTAATAGCTTTGAAGTCATTTGCTTTCTGGAAACAGCAGAGTCTATATAGTGTGCATAATCAGCTGTAGAAAACATGATCCTAGAACAGTCACAGTGGTAGATTACAGAATGGATCTAATTCTTCACCCCTTTCCTCTATCTATGCCCTCTGACATACAGCTTTGTAGAGCACCACCCCTCTGGCTCTGAGGTCAGCCATGTGATTTTCTCAGACAAACACAGGCTTGAAAATCA
>NW_006986098.1:0-868 GCF_000164805.1 Carlito syrichta
CCCTTGGTTGTATAGTTTAACTTTGTAAGACAGGAAACATTTGTTCTTGAAAAGACTTTTAAAATATAGTTTAAGCAACAAGCTGACACATACTTACTAGTTAGTGGAATTTGGTCAACACATTCCAGACACCAATTTGACATGAACTAACAACTACTTTCTTGCTTTCCCAGTGTGAAAAGTATATCATTCCGGCTTAATGCTTACCTTCTAAATGATATTTAATCTTTTCCAGTAAGATCTTCTGTTATTCTCTCCTTGCATATGCCTGAAGTTTCTTCTTTCTTCTCTGTTCATTTGAGAGCATTTTCTCGCACATTCTGGTCCAGGGTGTTTAACCATAGAGCACCGTCCCTCAATCTATCCAGCAGCAGATGAGAATAGTAACAGGTGTATTTCCGTATGTGGAGCTCTTCCAAAAGCCTAGCATACTTCAGGAGTGTTAATCCTCACCACAGCCTGCTGTTACCTTCATTTACTGATGAGGAGCCTGAGGCTGGAAGAGCAAAATTAGCCTTACACAGGTTATAGACCAAGTACTTGATAGAGCAAGGATCCAAGCTCTGATCTGTTTGATCTTCTGAAAGCCCATGCTTTTTTTCACCATGGGGCATAGTCTCAAATCATTTTACTTAAACACAGTTTTTTTGATGTGCCTCTTTGAGCCATCCACATTGTTTGGGGTATCTTGCTAATTTTAGTTGTTTGTGATTGTAGCTTCTCTATTTAGTTTAAATTTTTTAACCAGTGAGGTGAAAACATTAAAATGTTCATGTCTTATATTAAGCCTGTGTAGTCCACCAGAAAAATGAAACCTTTTTTTTTTTTTTTTGTGGTGTGGATATGTTGTCACTGCTTTTTTGGAGAA
>NW_006986099.1:0-702 GCF_000164805.1 Carlito syrichta
AATGGTGAGGAATGAAAAGGAATTGAATGAAATCGAAGGGAATGGAGAGGACGGAATGGAGAGAATTGTAATGGAGAAAAAATGAAAGGAGAGTAATCGAAATTAGAGGAATGGAATGCAGATGAATGGAACGGAGATAAATGGAATGGAGTGGAAATGAATGGAGAGGAATGGATTAGAGAGGAAAGGAATGTGATGGAATGTAATGGAATGCAATGGAATGCATTGGAATGAAGAGGAATATAATGGAATGGAATGGATAGAACTGAATGGAGAAGAATGCAATAGAATCGAATAGAATGAAATGCAATGCAATGCAGAGGAATGAAATGGAATGGAGGGAATGGAATGGAAAAGAATGGTAAAGAATGGAATGGAATGAAATGGAATGGAAAGCAATGGAAAGAAATTGAATGAAATGGTGAGGAATGAAATGGAATGGAAGGGATTGGAATAGGGAGGAATGGAATGGAATTGAATTGAATGGAAAGGAGATGAATTAAACATAATGGAAAGGAAAGGATAGGAATGGAGAGGAATGGAATGGACTGGATTGGAACAGAATGGAGAGCAATGGGATGGAATGGAGTGGAATAGACTTAAGTGGAGTGGAATGGAATGGAATGGAGTGAAATGGAAAGGAATGGTGAGGAATGAAAAGGAATTGAATGAAATCGAAGGGAATGGAGAGGACGGAATGGA
>NW_006986100.1:0-887 GCF_000164805.1 Carlito syrichta
CAGCGAGACCTCATCTCTACAATAAATCAAAAAATCAGCCGGGCGTGGTAGCGCATGCCTGTAATTCCGGCTACTCGGAAGGCTGAGGCGGAAGGATCGCCGGAGCCCAGCAGGTCGAAGCTGCGGTGGCCGGGAGCAGCCACTGCACTCCAAATCTGGGCGACAGAGTGAGACTCCAACTCAAAAAAAAAAAAAAAAAAAAAGAAGGTAAAAAAAATGCTCTCTAAATCCAGAAAGAGGCCAGAAGGAAAAAACAAAGAACCAAAAAGAGAGAAGATGAATTAAAAAACACATGGAAAGATGGTATATATACACTCCAGTCAGACCTGATTAAAAAGAAAAATTATGAATTTTATGCTCTTTAAAGGGGCACATCTTATATGTAAGAAAGCAGGGAGACAGCAAAGGGAAGAACAATAAGTATTATGAGAACACATTCATGGAAAAGGCAATGTAGATATTCAGATCAGACAAGGTAGAATTCTGGATCAGGGAGATTCCCAGCAATTAAAAAGAGCATTGCTTATTGATACAATGATTAATTTATTAGAAGATATACAATTGCACACACACTTACATCAAATAATAGAACTTCAAGACACAGAAAACAAAAATTGTTAGAGCTAAAAGGAGAGACTGACAAATCACAGTCATAGTTGTAGATTTCAACCAAATTCATCAGTAATTGCCCAAGCAGACAAAAATACGTATAGCTATTGAAGATTAGAGTGATACTACTAGTTAACTTAACTGACTTCTATCAACACTCACAGGATACACATTCTTATCAGAGTCACATAGGACATCACAACAAAACACATGCTGTACTACAGAACAAATCTCAGTGACAAAAATTGTAATCCAGGCTCAAAATCTAGGATCTTGTA
>NW_006986101.1:0-1136 GCF_000164805.1 Carlito syrichta
TATCACAAAGCATAGAAAGAATCAGGGGAAATTACTCAATTAAGGCAACAACAACAACAAAAATCCAGAATTCAACCCCAAAGAATTGGAGACAAACACATTCCCTGACAAAGAATTCAAAATAACCAACTTAATGAGGCTTAATAAGCTAAACAAGAATACAGATAACCAAACAAAACCAGGAAAAGAATATCAATGAGACAAAAAAGCTATTAAAACTAAGAATTTGTAGAGCTGAAAAATACAAAAAACTCTGAGAATTCACAAATGTAATGAAGAAAAACCAAAAAATCAATGAGTTTAATGGACTCAAACTAGAAAAAATACAAACATACTCCCATACTGACATATTATTATCAAAATTTAGGGCTACCTGTGGTGGCTCATGCCTGTAATCCCAGCAGTTTGTGAGGCCAAGGTAAGAAGATTGCCCGTGTCAGGTGTTTGAGACCACCCTGGGAAACATGTTGAGAATTTGTCTTCACAAAAAAATCAAAAAATTAGCTGGGCATGGTGGCATGTGCCTGTAGCCCCAACTACTTGAAAGGTTGAGGCACAAGGATTCCCTACTGCTACTGGTCAAGGCTGCTACTGCTACTGCTACTCAAAGTAGGTCAAGGCTGCTACTGCTACTGCTACTCAAAGTAGGTCAAGGCTGCTACTGCTACTCAAAGCTGTGAGTGTGGCACTGCACTGTATGTAGAAGAAAATAGCTATAGAAAGACACAAAAGGAAATGAGAAAGAAATCAAAGTGGCACTGCACTCTGAATGACAGAGTGAGACTCTGACAAAAACAAGATAAGATGCGAAAGGCACAGACAAGGACAGGTGCTTGATGTATCATCTATAAGAGTGCACCCATGAGATTATCAGTGGATTTCTCAGTAGAAACCTTGCAAGACAGTAGGGATTTGCATTATATAGAAAACACACTGAAAGAACAAAGGTACCAACCAGAAAACTGCTCTTCAAAATGAAAAAAATAAGAAGACTCTTCAAGACACACAAAAACTGAAAAAGGTCATCACTAGCCATCCCCTTCAAAAAATGTTAAAGGAAGTTCTTCTCATTGAAAACTAATAGTCTAGAAAACATCACAAACTTGGTTAAAATTATGACTTCTTATAAATGGTAC
>NW_006986102.1:0-611 GCF_000164805.1 Carlito syrichta
CAAGATTTGTTACTAAGAGTAAATACTTAATAAATGGTAACTTCTATTATTACTATTATTCTGTTCTCACAGAGTTAGCATTATAAATGGAGCACAAGGGTAACCTACGTGAAATAAAGAGCCAAGAATAGAAGACAAGAAATAATTAAAGTCCAAAATTATTTATTTATTTTATCCATAAATATTTACTGAACACCTGCTATAAATCATACAGTGTGGTAAAAGCTTAAAGGTAGTGTGACACACACACACACACACACACATTTATATCTCTCTATTAAAATAAAGAAAGATTGTGGCTGAAAACAATGTGATTTTCTTTAAAATAATTCATATCTCAAATAAGTAAATGATTTCACCAGATGATTATAGGCTATTGTTCATCTCCTTTTTAGTTGATATATTTCCGGGACTTGCAGAAACAGTTCATACCAAGATTTAAAATATCCAAGTCACACTTTGGTATCCATGAGGCTTAATTCATCTCCATAGATATGTAGCAGCACAAACGACTAGTGTGGATTCCTACCTTTATGATGAATGTCAAATCTGGGCCTATGTGTTTGAGTTTTTCCTCTCTGAACCAAGCATCTGATATATATGAAATGGCA
>NW_006986103.1:0-609 GCF_000164805.1 Carlito syrichta
CAGTTGGTTACTTAGCTAACTAGTCAACTGGCAACTCAGTTATCTGGTCAGATAACTAGTGGGCTCACTCTGTTCCCATCAGTTTAGCTAATTAGTCGGTTTCCTTGCCTGCAAACTGGTCAGCAAACTAGTCGGCTCGCTTGCCAGCCAACAGGTTAACTAAATTGTCAGTTCACTCGCAGGTCAACAGATCCGCTAACTTGTAGGCTTCCTCACCAGCTGATTAGTTATGTCAGCTCAATGGTTGGCTCGCAAGCTGGCCAACTAGTTAAGGCAGCTCACATGCTGGGTCATTCGCTGGATGACTAGTTAAGTCACTTCACCAATTGGTTCATTCACTGGCTGACTAGTTAACTCTTTTGACCATTCGGCTCACTCACTAGCCGACTAGTCAGCTGACCAGTCAGCTCACTCACCAACTGACTAGTTAAATCAGCTGACCAGTCAGCTCACTCGCTGGCCGAATAGTTAAGTCAGCTTGTCAGTCAGCTTACTCGCTGGCCAACTAGTTACATCAGCTCACCTGTGGGTTCACTCCATGGACTACTAGTTAATTAAACCTTCCAGTCGACTGACTAGCCAGTCAACTATTTAAGTCAGCTAACCTAT
>NW_006986104.1:0-571 GCF_000164805.1 Carlito syrichta
ATTTAAAAAAAAAACTAAGTTATATGTGTATAATTCTATAAGAATCAAGAAGGTTTAAATTTGACCTTTTTTTCTTCCATTTTATTGTTTTAGAGAACAGTGTCTGCACATAGTAGGCATTCAGTGAATGTTAAGTGAATATAGTGGCATTATGTTAATGAAATTCATGAAAGCTAAAATAATGTAGATGTGTGTTTTCTGTAGGAAATCTAGTCCTTATTTCACCCAGGTTTTAACCATAGCATTTCTTTCCTCTTTCCAAATATCTTTTCATTGGTATTTTAATTATTGATGAGGTTTGCACTTGGAGAATAATTCCAATGTCAGAGGAAAAAAAATAATTCTGGAAATTTAATGTATGGTCCTTTTTAACTTTTTATATCACTTTCCTTAAAAGAGCAGTTTGAGAGTGAAAAACTACAAATTAAAAATAATTTTAACTTTCTGCAACTTTGTGTATGTGTTTGCATGTGTGAATGAAGATGAGTAGAGACAGAGAGAGGAAAGGAGGAGTTGAGAGAGAGAGAGAGAGAGAGAGAGAGAGAGAGACAGAGAGAGAGAGAGAGAGAGA
>NW_006986105.1:0-520 GCF_000164805.1 Carlito syrichta
AAATATGGTTAAGCAGTTTTTGAAACTACTGAACATCTAAGCAGAAAGTCTCCCAATATGAAGCAACTTTTTGATGTATACCCATTTCTTTTTTCATCTATCCTTCAGAGGCGGAGGGCTAACAGAGCAAGGATGAAGATATTTACCTATTGACCAACTGGTTAACGTTTTCTTGGAAATGGCTCTCTGTCTTTTGGAGAGTTTTCTTTTCTGCAGGTATTTTGTAGACCAAAAGCAGGAAAAGCTAAGGAGCAGTATGTATGCGTATGTGTCCTTGATGGTGCACAACTTTTACCAATTAGGATAAATACATATGTTATATATGTGTGTGTATGTGTATATCTGTATATTTTAGTAAAATATGTTTGTCCACTTCCACATAAAATTACTTACGAATTAAAAAAAAAAGAAAGAAAGAAAGAATGACCAATACAGTTGGAGAGTTCAATTTTTTTTGAGGTGGAGTCTCACTCTGTTACCCAGACTGGAGTGCAGTGTCCACTCCCGGCCACTGCAGCCT
>NW_006986106.1:0-2500 GCF_000164805.1 Carlito syrichta
GGTAATAGCAGTCCTGATATATAGAATCTACATGATCTCTAGCTAAGGAGAAATAAGAAACCTGTTTTACACTGTTCCTCCATCACAATATCTGCATGACATCTTGCTAATGGCAAAAGAATCAGGGTCTCCAAACAGGATTCTGGGTAAAGGTAGGTCTCTTATACAGGATATTACACGGCCCCTCGCTAAGGAAGAATAAGGAATGTATGATACACTATACCACAATTCGAAAAATTCTCAGGGAGTCTTGCTGCAGTATAAACAAGAATCAAGACTTTAAGCTCATCTCATGTTTCAGAGATATTTGGCTTGTAGGTATTCTGAATCAGTCATTTCAGGACTTCAGCAACATTCTAGTCCTCTTGAGAGTTGTAATCGGGTATCTGATAGTACAAGTCCCTTAGGTTTCTCGGGACAATAAAGCCCAGATTTCCAGGAAAAAAGTATCATCTTGCCGTATTTGGATGTAATGTTGGTCCTAAGATGAACTTGGTAATCCTTAAATGTCCGTTTGTACTTTATTTGGAGAAGGGCTGAAGGTCTTGCAGTTGCCAAATATTTAGTACGAATTATTAAAATGTAACCAGGATTCATGGATTCGACGTCCCCAGGAAACATCTGGGCATCTGCATTTTTGTACATAGTGTTTGGAATCCACTTGGACAGGGAAAATCAGGGCACCTTGCTGAGAACGGAAAGGGAATCCTGTACTTGGAGTTCTCATATGCCTAAATCAACAAAGTCTCTTGATAAGATTTAATCAGCAAACTGGGCATTTATGTCGCCACATTTTTAGTGTGTTTTTGGAAAAGGAACCAGGAATTTTGCGTTCCACTTCCTCAAGAAGTTGATGGGAGTCTTTCTCTTGATATCCAAGCAACTGGAATTTTTGGTCACCAGGAAATATCTTGGGGTCTTGCTGAGAATGTTGCAGGAATTTCAGTAATGAGCGTCCTCATATACAGAACACTACACGACCTCTTGCTACGGAAGAATAAGTAATCTTGCTTACACGAATCCTCCATCCCAAAAACCTACAGAACGTGTTGCTAAGAGAATGAGCATGATTGAGGTTTTGGGAGTAGGAATCTGGATGATGGGAGTCCTCATATACAGGAAATTGTACTGTCTATTGCTAAAGGAGAATAAGGAATCTGGTTTACACGTGTCCTCCATCCCAATAAAACTTCAGGGTTTCTTGCTAATGGCTAAACACGAATTTGGGTTTTTGAAGCACAAACTAGGAAATGAAATCCTCATATACAGGCAACTGCACTGACTTTTAATAATAAAGAATAAGGAATGTTGGTGACATGTTTGCTCAATCTCCAAAAAGTTTATGGCGTCTTCCTAAGATCTAAACAAGAATGAAGCTTTCGACGCAGGTATCTGTGAACAGGAGTACTCATATACAGGCAACGGCATGGCTGTTGCTAAAAATATGGAATCTGGGTTATATGAGTCCTCAGTCCTGAAAATCTACAGGGCATCTTGCTGACGGCTAAAGAAGAGTCAGGGATTCGAGGCATGGATGCGGGTAATAGCAGTCCTCATATACAGGAAACTACATGGCCTCTTGCTAAGGAAAAGAAAAAATCTGTTTTCCATGCATCCTCTATCAAAATATCTACATGACGTCTTAGTAAGGGCTAAACAAGAATCAGGAATTTGAAACAGGAATCTAGGGAAAGAGAGTCCTCACACAGGACACTACACGGACTCCAACTAAGGACAAATAAAGAAACATTGTTGTACGAGTCCTCAGTCCAAAAAATTCCCAGGGTTTGTGCAATGGCACAAAAAAGAAACAGGGCTTTAGCCAGGCTCGGTGACTCAGCCTGTAATCCTGCGCATTTGGGAGGCTGAGGTGAGTGAATTGCTTGAGCCCGCAGGTTCAACACCCGCCTGGGCAGTAAGACGTCATCTCTACAATAAATCAAAAAATTGTCCGGGCGTGGTAGCACATGCCTGTAATTCCATCTTCTTGGAAGCCTGAGGTGGAAGGATCGCCGGAACCAAGCAAGTCGAGGCTGCGGTGATTGGGAGCGGCCACTGCACTCTAGTCTGGGCGATGGAGCGAGACTCCAACTCAAAAAAAAAAACAAAAAACAGATCTTCGAGCACCCCAAATGTTTCAGAACAATTTATCATGCGGATTTTACGAATCGGTCATTTCAGGACACCAGCAACATTCTGGTCCTTTTGAAAGTTCTAAACGTTTACCGGACATTCAAAGCCCGTTAGTTTCCTCGAAACATCTAAGGCCAGATTTCAGGACAAAAGGTATCTTCTTGCCATGTGTGGATGTAACTCGGTCTTAAGGCGAACCCTGTAATCCTTCCCTTTTCATTTCAATTTTTATTTGTACAGGGGACAAGGGTTTCACTATTGCTAAATATTTAGTACGTATTTTTAAAGGTAACCAGGAATCATGGATTCCACGTCCATAGGAAAATTCAGGGCATCTGTCTTTTTGTATACAGAGTTTGGAATCCAC
>NW_006986107.1:0-14040 GCF_000164805.1 Carlito syrichta
CCACTATTCTTTTTAAAAAATTGGATTTGCGAAATGACAGTGCACTCTCTTTTGAACTGGTAGTGGATCTGAAAGTCACACTCCTAGAAACAGGAGTACTGTCAATGTCAATAACCCCAGGTTCTGAAGGGGCATTTGAGGTGAAACGAATAGATGTATTAGCTAAGATGCTAGAAATGACTGTGTGGAATTGACAGGCTTGTCAGGGATAACCAGGGTCATGGTGGAATGGACTGGATGAGAGGTGAGAAAAGAAAAAGGATGGGAATCTACATACAAGAATATCTGGGATTTCCTTCCGCAGGAGCAAGGCTTGAGGAGAGGGGTATGGGGCTAGAAGCACAACATTTGGGTTGTGCAGGCAGCTCACCTCTGTCCCACCACAGTTGCAGTGGAGGTGGCTGCAGCAGGAGCAGTGGTTTTGCACTTGCCCTTGGGGGGCCCATGACTGGCAGCTCTGGGTGGGGGGAGCTCCTTGGTGGAATATCTGAGGCTTATTGTCCTGCATAACCTTCTCCAGCAGCAAGCCTGGAGAGCGGGACACGCTGGCATTTCCTTGGGGAACTTCTCCAGCTGCAGGAAAAGCTTGGGGCTGGGTCCCGGAGGATGGCTGCATCAGGCCCAAGAGTTGGGACTTCTCCAGCAGAGCTGTGTCCCCTGGGATTGGTATGTTGTTCCCAGAAGGCGCTCACTGGAGACACCTGGGACTTTTCACCCAATTCTTTATTGAGTATGAGTAAGGGAGGTTTCCCTCCAGAAGCCCAACTCTGCGCCTCAAGGAAGAGAACTTGACCTGGGTCTCTAGGGACCTAGATGTCAATGACAGCTTCTCCTTGTTAGGGTGGACCCTTTATTGACCCCCTGTTCTTTGGCCTAGACCTGATCCTCCTCTAGCCTCACCTTTCCGGGGGTCCTTGGGACCTCCCCTCGCTTTCCTCGAGGAGCCCGGATGGTACCAATTTCATAGAACTGACAACCTGCTGGGGTGGGGGGAAGGCAGGAGGGTACACTTGCGGCTGAGAGGAGGGATCCTTGAGAAGGTCAAGTGTCCATATTACATCGAGTTCCCCGCCCAGGGCGGGTTTCCTCTCCCGGGCTCAGCTCCAGGATTCAGACGGTGGGGTGCCCAGAGAGGAGTCCGTGGCCTGCAGGAGAGGACACCGCTCCTTCCGGGCAATGCAGAGTCTTGGGGTGGAGCCACACGACCCAGATGTGGGCTCAGCAGCCTGCGGGCAGGAATAGGACGAGGGCCAGGTTCAGGAGCCACGGGGCGGCCCTGGCCAGGCTGAGGAGCTTGGCAGAAGGCGAGGTCAGGTGAACCAATTTAGCGAGGAAGAAACTGAGGAAATTGCCCATGGCGAGCGGGTTGTGAGCCTGTGATCGCCAGAAGGGTCAACCGAGGAGATGAGCCCCCGAGCGACCAACCCCTCTCTCAGCCAAGCACACACTGGCCAGCCCCGCACCTGTGACGTCTCAGTGGGGCTCGTGACACGGACGGGGAGGGTCAGGAGGGTGCGTGGGTCCAGCCGAGCACCCAGAAGAGGCGACAACGGGCACCGCGAGAGGCCCAGTCATCCGCCGGCGCACTTGGACTTTCTAGCATCCGGGGGCTTCCTGCTGCAGCTTGCCGGTGATTTGCAATAGGTGGGGTTCTCTAGGGGGATGGGGGTGGTACTGCCAGGCTTGGACACCCGGTGGCTGAGTGTAGCTGAGCTGGTCACAGGGGCAAAGCCGCCTCAAGCTCAGCTCAAGAGCAACTGAGGTCCTACCAGGCTCCTCCAGGACCTCTTCCATTTTCACGGCAGCACTAGCCGAGGGTCACCCGCCCAGCCGCAAAGGGTCCGAGGAAGTGACGTGGTTGCTGGACTTGACTGGGTGCTGCACCAAATGACGTCTCTTCCCAGTAGGTGAGGTCTCTTCATTTCTTTTCACAATGGGTAAAAATCACTTAAGCTTTAGAACATTCTTCAGGTGATCCATGTGGTAGTGGCCTAGCCAGACTTTTGTGTTCCTCCTTATCATGTACACGTCGGGTTTTTGTTGTTGTTGTTGTTGTTATTATTGTTGTTGTATTCTGTAGTCCCTCGAGTAATTAGCACCGTGGCATATCTGTAATGAACTCATGACCGCCTCGGAAGAGGCCAGTACTTCAGCTCCTAAATTGCCCATGGCTGGCACTGGGCTCCAGTCTCCTCAGGACATACAAGGCAGGGAACCTCGATTATCACCGTAGCATCTCACCACATTTCTCTTCTCAGCTTTGCAGCCCAGCCCAGGTGTTTGTTTGTTTGTCTTTTGGTGTAATTTGAAGGATGAAAATATGTAAGATCATACTCTAGATCAGTTTTAGTCTATCCTGAATAAATTCACCAGTAGATTTTCCAATAAACACGAGAAGCTGGTTTCTTTGGCCTTCCTGGAATGTGTCTAGAAAGCTAATACATCATTTCTTTGCAAGTTAATAGTGCAGTAATGTCTTGGATGAAAATATGATCAACACAATGTGGTCAATGTGACCAGCCAGCTAGGTCCACACTTCCCTACACATTATTGCCACCTAAATAGAACTCTGGATGGTCTTATGTCCAAGAGAGGAAACACGAGCTCTCGGGTGTCAAGACCTGAAAAACAAGTATTATTTTCCTAGGAGTTGTAAGCTTTAGCATGGCAAGAGAGATTTGGAAAATCCTATACACGACTTCATCTATTTTAAAAATTGTTTTTTGGGTTATTTCATTGGGTTATTTTCTCTCTTGGGCTGAGATTGTATATCAAATGACATGCAAAACCAAAGTCAGAAACCAAGTCAGAGATCAGTAAAAATATTTTTCTATTTTTTACTTTTACAAAATTTATTTAAAAATTACATTGACATAATTAATATACTACAAAATTGTTTTCAGTCTTCTGCTCATAATATTTCCTTAACGGTATGTTAGAGAAAATTGGGACTTTCATCCCCTACAAGCCTGCAGTTAAGACAAAAAACAGTTTTGCTCAGACCCAAATTCTCTTTACAAGGAGGAGAAATACTATATGTCCTTTCTACCCTCTCCAGGAGCAGAAATGGTCTCAAGCGGTTGTATTTAACAGCAGTTCTTTGATAGCATTTGAGGAGAGTTCAATAAGAAATAATCTCTTGATTTTGTTTGATTAAAAAAGAACTAGCTGGAAAAAAGTTGGACCCAGATATTTTATAAGAACTCAGAAAACACATGACCCATGTCAAACTTTTAAAAAAATTTACACATATTATTCCTTGAGCAATCAATCAGTAAGGATTTAGTATATCATCATTTCTAATGGGGAAATTGTATCTGTCCCATATTGTTGACTTGAAGATTAAATTCAGTAAGTTCCATGAAAATATTTAAGTTGTATAAAAATGCTTTTTGTATTTTTTGTTATTATTTTCTTACTGCTATATACTTTTATATGACAGTGCCTTTTGTTATACTGTTTTGGAATCCATACTATTGTTCAATAGCTCAATCGAATGCATGACATTTTTGGTAAGTTTTAGAATAAAGCCATGGATATTTCTCAACATCTATCACTTTACAACATATTCAGCAACTAATTTACTTATGTATTTCTTACTTGAATTTTGTTAAAAATCTACTTTCAGTCAGATGCTTTACTTCATTCAGACTTTGGCAACAATTTTCAAGATTTCTTAGGTTTTTGGCCTTGTGGACCAGTTCTGGTTTCTTAGATCCCTTCATTCTCCACAACCCTTTTCCTCCTCCTCCTCCACCTTCTCCTGTGTTTCCACTTCCCTCTTCTTCTTCTTCAAGATCTTTCAACATGTAGGGATTATGCTGAGTTCACAGTTTATACAAAATGATCTGTGGGCCTGTCTTTGGCAATCTCTGACCTAAGAGCTTGTGTAAATCAATTCTTTGAATCAATTACTTCTTCCCCTTCTTGTCCTTACTCTCTTATAGTCTCAAATCACCATATCATCCAGAGAGCTTCTGCCAAAACATAGCTCAGATCATATCATTCAAACCTCCTCATTGGATTATGCTAAACAAAAGCCAATGACCTCAAAGTGCCTCCATAACTCTCCATTTGCTTTCTGATTTCATTATCTTATCCTCTCTGAACTAAGCCCCCTTTTCCCCAACTCACTAATGTTTTTTCTGTTCTTTGAGTACTCTATGAAAGTTTTTGACTCTTTGCCTTCTCATCTGACTATTCCCTCAACCTAGTATACTTATTCCCCAGATAGGCACATAGCAGATTTCTAAAACCCTTTCATGTTTCTTCTTGAATTTCACATTCACTCTAATTACAAAGTTCAACCTACCCCCAACAGAAAACAATCATCATGCCCCTTCCCTGCATTCTCTTTCTCTGTAGCACTAAACCTACATATTATTTGTTCTACCTTTTCACTTAATTTGTATTTATTTACACTTGTGTTTATCTATTTGCTAGTTTTTGTTACCTGAAGCCCCCAAGTAGGGAATGAGGATATTTTCTGTATTGTTCACTGCCATATTCCCTGAACATACCTATTAACCATATTGAAGAATACTACCTGGCATTTGTAGGAAATCAATAAGTCTTATTGAATGGAAAAAACGATATGATTGTGAAATCCATACCTACAACTTACTGTTGGTGTATCTAGCTAAGTTATCTATAACCCCTAAACCTGTTTCTTCTCTTGTGAAATAGATCATTGTAGTTCTCACCTCAAAAACTCATTAGGAGAACCAAATGAAATTAAGATGACATGCAACAAGTTGTAGTTATTCAGCATGAACTAAGCAGGAATCTGGTTTAGGGAAGTGTAGAAAGATATAGCAAACATGATAACATTCAGAACAAAAAGTGAGTTCAGTCCTTATATAGAGAGAATACAAACCCTTGAATACACAGGGACATAGGATCTATGAACAACAAAGACATAAGTTTAGAAAACAGTTATATTTATTACATTTGTTTGCTTGAGTGAGCCCAAGATGGTGATGTTATCAGAACAGTTGCATAATATTAGAGATGAGGAGTACCTGCAGCATTACATTCACAAAATACTCCAAATGGCAGAGATTTCAGATTTCTCAGGATTCCAAAACTGGCAGAAACAACAGTACTAAACAGATGAAGGAGAGAAATGGAAATAAATAGAGCCAGACACTGTGGCTCACAACTGTAATCCAGCACTTTGGGAAATGAAGATAGGTGGATTTCTGGAAGCAAGCAGTTCAAGACCAGGCTGCACCCCCATCTCTACAAAACATAGAAAAATTAGCCAGTCAAGGTGGGGTGGGTGTCTATAGTCTTAACTAATCGAGAGACTGAGGCAGGAGGAGCACTTGGGTCCAGAAGTTTGAGGCTGTAGTGAGCCATGATTATGTCATTGCACTCCAACTTGTGCAACAAAGTGAAACCCTGTCTCAATTATTGTTGGGAGCCGGCCGTGGAAGCGTGCCTGAGGGTTAGGGATCCAGGCAGGCTGCGGACCCTGAGACCACTAGGATGAATTCAGGAGCTGAAGGCCCATTCCCTCTTCCCTTCTTTACTGTTTGGCATGATCCACTAGCAGGGACTTTGATGATCTAAGCATGAAGTTCTGAGAGTACGACAGGCATGGCTTACTTTAGGAGTCCACTGTTCCCGTTTCTCACAGACTGTGGTTTCAGCTTTAAACTTAACATAATTCAAACTCAGGTCACATTTGGGAGCCTTTAATATGGTACAAGCTTCTTTTAAGATTTAATAGTATATTTGTAGAATTAGTATATACATACAAAGTGTTGTTTCAACCTTAATAATACAGATAAATATCTAGAGCTACTAGAAATGGCCCAGCACAAACTTTGGGCTGGGCCACATTCCTAAAGACTTAGCATGAACTTTGGGCTGGGCCACATTTCTATGGGCCCAGTGCATACTTTGGACTAGGCTGCTTTCTTTTAAACAGGGTTTTAGCTACGGTTAGTATAGGGTTTGTTTACCTATTATAGAAATTGAATTTATTTTATTCATAGAAAGCATTGTAGAATAGGTTATGCTACGTCAGTGAATTCTGTCAGTTCGAGCATGATAAAACATGATATTTTGAGGTTTAATAAGAATACAGCTAACTTTAGAAATTACATTGTTTCCATCTTCTACATTTGCAGTTTTGTCTTTAATACAATTTACAGTTTATATTTGGGTTTTATTTTTTAGAAGCTTTGTTGCTGGTGATCAGGATTAGGAATTAGAAACGTTTATAAAAGTTAAAATAGATTTATAGGATTTTGAAACAGCCATTTTGTTAAGAGATTGTAATCAATTGTTCCCAGAAATGGCCCAGTGTGATCTTTTGACTGGGCCACATTCCTCAGGAATTGGTTTGCGCTATAGTGTAGGTAGAATTAGCGTAAATAGAGAGGAATTGGGATTTAGGTTGGTTATTAGGTGTTGTGTATGCATAGGCTTTAAAAGTTATTGATTATTAGAATATTATGATATTAGAATTGTTGTATTGCTTTTAAGAAATATTAACCAAGCATGAGGAACAGTGAGATAGTTTTGGGATCCCCATTCATCATGCTTGGGGAAACACCTGGTGGGTGGGGGACGCCCCTCATCCACCTGGCTCTATGTTCATGTAAATGTTTTGTGATTTAATTGGGATTACCCTTCCTCTTACTGCAGGAAACACCTGGTGGGTGAGGGATGTCCCTCATTCACCTGGCTTTGTGTTCATGTAAAGGTTTTATGATTTAATTGGGATTGTTCTTCCTCATGCCTGAGGAAACACCTGGTGGGTGGGGGGCGCCCCTCCTGCACCTGGCTTTGTGTTCACATGAAAGACTTGTAAGACTGCCTGTGTAAAATCTGGGGATAAATACACGCTGTAAACTCCCAATAAACGGCTTCTGCACTAGACAGAGTCCAGTTTCTTTCTTTCTCCCCAGTCTCTTTCTTTCTTTTAATATCTATCCCTACGAATCGCCAACACCATCACACCTTCCAAGGGACCTCCTAAATCTCTTTTCGGGGGCTGGCCCCCTGAAAATATATAAGACAGAAACAGAGGGATTTCATATATATAGCCGGGCTCGTATATACAGGCTCAGCCTGTAATCCCGCGCCTTTGGGAGGCTGAGGTGAGTGGATTGCCTGAGCCTGCTGTTTCGAGACCCACCTGGGCAGCAAGACCTCATCTCTACAATAAATCAAAAAATAAGCCGGGTGTGGTAGTGCGCACCTGTAATTCTGGCTACTTGGAAGGCTGAGACGGAAGGATCGCCAGAGCCCAGCAGGTCGAGGCTGCAGTGACTGGGAGCAGCCACTGCACTCCAGTCTGGGCGACAGAGTGAGACTCCAACTCAAAAAAAAAAAACCAAACAAACATATATATGTATATATATGAATAGCATAATAAATCATTGACAATGAAAAACTTACATAAAGATATTGCAGTAGATTCCTCAGGAAGACTATGTAAGGACAAGCTGAGGCAAGGTAGGAATGGGAATAAATGGGAATAAAACAAATATGTTCAAAAATAAAGAAAAAAAAGTTTATTATTTCCACAGACAGATAGGGCCCAAGGTTTACAGGCCAGTACACCATATGCTTTAAGGGAAGAGGACTTTTAAAGTTTTTATAAGGAAACAGAAACAGTGAAGATCTCCAATAACTGCATTCTTGGGTGTTGATAACACTGGTCTTGCTTTCTTGGCCTTTGTCCAGGCAATTGGTCTTGTGATTCCACTGGAGGGCTGGTGGGAAGTCACAGGAGGCTGTATTTCTGGAAAACAAATGCTTAGAATAAAAGAGTAGATAGGACAAAATACATTTAAAGGTTATAAAAAAGTTATCAAAAGCTATCTCCAGTGAAACTGGTTTGTCCTTGGCAAATGATTAGAGGATGTGGAGCACAATAACTAATTACCAATGCATGTGAGAAGAGGAAAAAAGAAACACAGTTAAAATGGCTACTTTTCAAAAATCAGCTCCAAATAGATCACAGACCTAAATGTAAAACCTCAAGCTATAGAAATCTTAGAAAACACAGAAGACACCCTTATGGAAGTTGGACTAGTCAATCATTTCCTGACCAAAATCCCAGATGCCTATGCCAGAAGAGAGGATAGACAAGTGAGACCTCCTCTAACTGAAAAACCTCTGCAAAGCAAAGAAACCATCAAGAGAGTGGGAGATAGCCCACAGAATAAGAGAAATTATTTGCAAGCTGTTTATCTGACAAGGGCCTAACATCCTGGACTTACAAGGAACTCAACCATGCCAAAAGGAAAAATCAAAAACAAAAGCCAGCCCCATAAAAAAAAAATGGGAAAAAAACATGGACAGACACTTCTCAAAAGAACATGTATGAGAAGTCAACCACACATGAAAAAATGTTCTGCCTCACTAATCATCAGAGAAATGCAAATCAAAACCAAATTGTGATACTACCTAATTCAGGTAAAAATTACCATCATTAGCAAAACAAAACTGATGCTGGCAGAGTACAGGGCAAGTTTGTACACTGTTGGTTGGAGTGTAAATTAGAACAACCTCTGTGGAAAGCAGTGTGGTGTTCCTAAAAGATCTAAAAGCTGACTTTCCATGCCACCCAGCAATCACCTTTCTGGTAATATACTCAGAGGAACTCAAATCATGCTATTAAAAATATACCTGTACACACGTGCTAATTGAAGCATTAGTCACATATCAAAAATGGAACCACCGTGCTGCCCATTGAAAGTGGATTGGATTTTAAAAACATGGTTTATATACATAATGGAACATTACGCAAGCATCATGAAAGACAAAATTGAGACTTGGATAGACTTAGAGTCTATAAGACTCAGTGCTCTATCACAGAAACAAATAACGAGTATTACATGTTCTCACTCAACAGTGAAACTTGAACAATTATCATAATTCTGTAAGAAAGGGATTGGCAGTAGTGGAGGTTGCCAGTGGGCGGGGGGGAGGTACAATATATCAATAAGAGTACCTGATCCCAAACCAGGTGATGTGGGGACCAAAGTGAGCCCCAAAATGTACCTGTAGAGTAACCATTTGTATACCTAACCCCGAATAGTACCATCTTTATAATAAAAATTTTTTAAAAAAAATTTAATGGCTGCTTTCAAATGTCTGCACTTTAGCTAGGGCAACTCTATTTTGATTTTACCAATTTTACTCTTTCAACTATCAAGCCTAAAAGTGTCCGCACAAAACAACTCTTGAAAATACATAAAAACAAAAACTGAGAGGCAAGAAAGGAGAACAAGATACTCACAATATTGTTTCAAACTTCATCACTCCTCTCACTGTAACTAAGAGAACCCACTGGACAACAATATAGTAAATATATAGAAAACTGGAAAAACCCTAAATAAAGTTAATCTAATTTAGAGAATTTCCAGTCTAACAATAGCAAATAAATTTTAATAATAACTGTGAAACATTTGCCAGGCCGGGCATGGTGGCTCAAGCCTGTAATCCCAGCACTTTGGGAGGCCAAGGTGAGAGGATTGTCTAAGCCCAGGGGTTCTAGACCAGCCTGGGCAACTTGGGGAGACCTTGTCTCTACAGGAAATAAAAAAAAATTATCCAGGTGTGGTGGCAGGGTCCTGTAGTTCCAGCTAATTGGAAGACCGAAGTGTAAGGATTGGTTGAGCTCAACAAGTCAAGACTGCGTTGACTGTGGGTGAGTCATTGCACTCCAGCCTGGGCAACAGAATGAGATTCCAACCAGAAATAAAAATTGCAAGGATATATCATATTCTGGGTTATAAAACAAAAGTAAATACATTTTAAAGTATTACTAACATACAAATTATAATTTCTCACTACTGTATTAAAGCATAAATTAGTAATTTAAAATATCTTTATAAATTCCAATTATTGAAAATTGAACACCATATTTCTAAATAACCCCATGTTAAAAGTGATCACAAGAAAATTTAGGAATATTTGGAATTTAACAAATGGAAACATAAAATACAAACTTGTGGGACAAGTCTCAAGTCATTTTTTACTTTAAAGTCTGTGTTTATGAGATGTAGATTAATCAAAATCTAAGTTTGCAGCTTAATTAACCAGAAAAGCAATGAACTTTATTAAATGAAAAAGACTGAAAATGTAGATAAATATAAGTACATAGCAGGTCCAGAAATTCACAAAACTTTTGATCTTTTGAAGGAATTTCAGTCTTTGCCACAAACGGTTTTGGAAAAAATTGAACGTCTTATGTAAAAAAGTATCTTGACCCTTATTTTGAACCATATTTTAAAATGAATTAAAGACCTAGGTGTAAAACCTAATGCTATAAAGTATATTTTTTAAAACATTGGAAATTGTTAGGTAGGATTCAAAATAAAAATGTTTTAAAGGTACATTGATTTTCATCAAAACTAAGACAATTTGGTTTCTTAAAAAGATACTTAAAAATAAATAAATAAACCGTGCAATCCCTCATATCCCCTCCCACTGTGGGAGCTTTTCTGTCCTCTCCATAAATCCTGCTTTAAGACATTTTTTTAAGTAAATAAATAAACATAACACAGAAGAAGAGAAAAAATTATAAAACCATATCTGTGAAAGAACTGGACTACATTTCATGTAAACACTCTCTCAGTAATTAAAAAAAACTCAATAAAATGTGCGTAAAGAATTGCATATATATTTTAATAAAGACGAGATATGGATGCAAGACAAGCACACAAAAAGAATGGTGTTTGACAATGTTGCTCAAGAGGGAAACACAGATCATTCATGAGAAGTAAGAATACAATAACTTTTATAAAGAATTAGACAAGAAACATATAGAACTGAAAAATTCACATGTAGAGACCCTACAAGGAAAATTTCTAATAAAATACAAGGTACACTGAGTCCAGAAATATGTTTAAAATAATAATATTAACATTCAATTTAGATCACTTCTGATATGCAATGATAATTTAACTTTAGAACACAGATAAGGATAACAGCCATTTCTTTTTTTTTTTTTTTGAGTTGGAGTCTCACTCTGTTACCCAGGCTGGAGTGCCATGGCACATTCACTGCCACTTAGCATCGGCCTGCTGGTGGGCTCTGGTGATCCTTCTGCTTCAGCCTTCCATGTAGCCAGAACTACAGGCTTGCGCTACCACGCCCGGCTAATTTTTGATTTATTGTAGAGATGGTCTCGCCAAGCTGCCCAGGTGGGTCTTGAACTCACAGGCTCAGGCAATCCACTTGCCTCGGCCTCGCATAGTACTGGGATTACAGGCTGAGCCACTGAGCCTGGCCAACAGCTGACTTCTCATTGGAAACTTTATAAGCCAAAGACACAGAAGTGACCTCTTGAAAGTATTGAAAAAAAATTAATACATTTATGCCACAAGAAATTAATGAAGAATGACACAACCCTAGAGACAGAAAAAGCATTTGCTCAAATTCAGTACTGATTACTGATTCTTGATTCAAGCACTAAGCAGAGTAGAAAGCAAATTACTTGATGTGTTAAAGGAGTCTAAAAAAAGAATGATTAAAATTAACTGTATAAACTCCTTAAAATTCAAGAATGTGATAGGAATTTCTGTGGGCACTACTCCTCTTCAACATTGAATCGAACCTTCCAGCCAGTACAATATAACAACCAACATTCTATATACAGATATAGAATTACACACAAAAGATAATGCATATAATAACTGTAAATAATCAGTTGTGTTCCTGTAGGCCAGATACAAACTAAAAGTTCTGCTGTAATAGATATTCTGTAAAGCAAAATAGTATGTAACACACAGGTATAACTCTAAGAATATATGTCTCAGTACATGCAAAGGCCTTCAGTCATGAGAATATACTGTAGCACAAGAGCAGGCAATACAAGTTCATTGGTCACACAGTCAGGAGAATGAGGCTAGCGTTCAGTGCTGCACTCGCTGTTGCAGTGGCTCTGTTGACAGTCCTCCTGGTCTAGTGACTCTGCTGTATTGCGTTTCACCCTCTCTGCATCAATTTCTGTTTTCTTTTTCTTTCTTCCTTCCTCCTCCTCCTCCTCCTGCTTCTTCGTGTATTTAACAGTACGGTTGCACATAGAATGCTAACAGCACTTTTCTTCATATTTTACAGAAGGGCTTGAATGTACGGACTTTCTATTAGTGATCACAGCACAGCACATCCAAATCCAGCACCTAAGTTAGATGCATTATAATTTTCTCAGAATTTAAAGGCTTAATGGCAATAATGGGGGGAGGAGGGAACATAAGTTTATTTTACATAACTGAACGAAAAATAAATTCAAGAACTAGTAAATAGAATCTAATATGGCCTCATGCCCCTCGAGGGGGCTCCCGGTTTGGGTGGGTGATCGCTATGTCCAAATAATCTCCTATCTGAAACTTCTGCGACTCCTGGGTCATGGAGACATCAGTCCCCTTCCTGCCAGACATGATGCTGGGCATCTCCTTAACACAGTAGCCAGCTCTTTTGACATCGGTGAAAACTATGGCAAAATTGAAGTGTGTGCCCTTCTTTCTAGCTTCTGGGTAGATTTCTTTCTCTAAACTAGTCAGTTCTTTCAAGGTTGCATCCACCCAAGTGCAGACCTGCAGCTCGCCGGTCGGCACGTTCCGGCGGGAGAACTGGTGCATGCGGTGGGGGTGGCGGTTGTTGGTGGGGAGGACGCGCAGCAGCAGCAGCGGCATGTCTTATCAGGTGGATCGCTTCTCTGGCTCGTTCGTGATCTCCTCCTGGGTGACCACGCGCGACTCCACCGCCATCTTCCTCCTGAATTGCAACACTGTGGGCTACTATTAGTGAACAAAATTTTCTAGTATTGAGAAGAAAGCTGGTGGGAAAGGGAATGCAGAGAGGGAAAAAAGAGAGGGAGGGAGAGAGGGAGGGAAAGGGGGACAGAGAGAGAGAAAGAGAGAGTTAGAGAGAGGGAGAAAGGAGAAACTCGCACTCATCTGGGTCCCTCGATCTAACTTTACATGGAACCTTTGTAGCTGAGTCTCATAATCAGTGAAGGGTTTTGTTTTGCTTGCCTTAGATGCTTGAATTGAGTGTCTGTCACTTGCAACACAGAAAGAACTGACCAGTAAAACCTTTCTCTGCATGATTTTGTGAATTCAGTGTAATTATTATGCATTAACAAATTCTGTTGGCAACTACCATTAATTATTTTTAGTCTTTTTAAAAATTTTCTACATTTTGTCATTTAATAAGCTGTTTTCATGTTCAGATTTAAATATCTTCAAAAATGCATAAAGGAATTATGCAGATACTATAAAGACTAAGATACAATATATAAACTAAGTCCATTTTCTCTCATGCCAAAAAGCATAAACCACCTGACCAAAATGATTGGTTCTTTGTCAAAGTAATACTTCTCCCCACAAAAAAAGGAATAAATATTCTTACAAATTTAAGACAGCATATGGACAGAAATTATAGCCTATATAACACATGCCTAATTTTTATTTTACATAAAAAAGCTAACAATAGTGCTTGAAAGGTATTATAACTGAGGCACTGTTAAAATTATAAAAATTGTTAAAGCAATTCAATTGGTTTTCAAAAATTACATGAGTGAGACAGTAGTGCCAAAGAACGTATAATGAACGGGGGAGAAATTTAACACAAAATTCTTGAAGACCTTGTATGAATTCTCTGACAACAAAAAGAGAATAGGATCAACAGCAATTAAAAATGTTGACTGTCCTCTGCAGGCAGCAATAATATATAAGTGGATTTAGGTTCTTTTCAAAATAGACAAATGTTTTTGTCCTTTACAAGATTTTAAGTCATCAGAGATAGGTGATTAAAATAAGAATTTGCTTGAAAGCAACTCTAAAGAATTAATGTATCTGTGACTATTTTGTGTGAAATATTTAAAGAAAAACTAACTTGTCCTGGTATTATATGACAACTATATATTTGCCTGAGTAACTGGTATAATTGAATAGATGACTGCAATGTGATGAAACTCTATAATGGCTAGTGGATTTGAAACTCTATTAGACATAATTAACTTGAAAATTGTTCTAAAATTTGTTAGTATAACTAAAGTTGAAACAATTA
>NW_006986107.1:14060-23069 GCF_000164805.1 Carlito syrichta
AAACTTTTGATCTTTTGAAGGAATTTCAGTCTTTGCCACAAACGGCTTTGGAAAAAATTGAACGTCTTATGTAAAAAAGTATCTTGACCCTTATTTTGAACCATATTTTAAAATGAATGAAAGACTTAGGTGTAAAACCTAATGCTATAAAGTATATTTTAAAAAATATTGGAAATTGTTAGGTAGGATTCAAAATAAAAATGTTTTAAAGATACATTGGTTTTCATCAAAACTAAGACAATTTGGTTTCTTAAAAAGATACTTAAAAATAAATAAATAAACCGTGCAACCCCTCATATCCCCTCCCACTGTGGGAGCTTTTCTGTCCTCTCCATAAATCCTGCTTTAAGACATTTTTTTAAGTAAATAAATAAACATAACACAGAAGAAGAGAAAAAATTGTAAAAACATATCTGTGAAAGAACTGGACTGCATTTCATGTAAACACTCTCTCAGTAATTAAAAAAACTCAATAAAATGTGCATAAAGAATTGCATATACATTTTAATAAAGACGAGATATGGATGCAAGACAAGCACACAAAAAGAATGATGTTTGACAATGTTGCTCAAGAGGGAAACGCAGATCATTCATGAGAAGCAAGAATACAATAACTTTTATAAAGAATTAGACAAGAAACATATAGAACTGAAAAATTCAAATCCACATGTAGAGACCCTACAAGGAAAATTTCTAATAAAATACAAGGTACACTGAGTTCAGAAATAAGTTTAAAATAATAATATTAATATTCAATTTAGATCACTTCTGATATGCAATGATAATTTAACTTTAGAACTAAGATAAGGATAACAGCCGATTTTTTTCTTATTTTTAGTTGGAGTCTCACTCTGTTACCCAGGCTGGAGTGCCATGGCACATTCACTGCCATTTAGCATCAGCCTGCTGGTGGGCTCTGGTGATCCTTCTGCTTCAGCCTTCCATGCAGTCAGAACTATAGGCTTGTGCTACCACGCCCGGCATATTTTTGATTTATTGTAGAGATGGTCTCGCCAAGCTGCCCAGGTGGGTCTTGAACTCACAGGCTCAGGCAATCCACTTACCTCGGCCTCGCAAAGTGCTGGGATTACAGGCTGAGCCACCGAGCCCAGCCAATAGCTGACTTCTCATCAGAAACTTTATAAGCCAAAAGACACAGAAGTGACCTCTTGGAAGTATTGAAAAAAAGTTAATACATTTATGCGACAAGAAATTAATGAAGAATGACACAGCCCTAGAGACAGAAAAAGCATTTGCTCAAATTCAGTACTGATTACTGATTCTTGATTCAAGCACTAAGCAAACAGAGTAGAAAGCTGCTGGAGACCAGCTCCAGCCGGGTTCAGGGTACCCCAAAGGTGGAGACGGTGTCGGCGATTGGGGAGAAGAGAGAAAGAGAGAGAGAAAGAAAGAGACTGGACTCCAGTCTAGTGCAGAAGTCATGTGTGTGTTATTGGGAATTACAACGGGTCTTTTATACACAAAGTCAGATGTGGGAGGGGCGTCCCCCACCCACCAGAAAACTTAATCCATGATTGCCTTTAAACCCTTTTCATATGATAATCTTAAAATCCCATAACAAAGGATAACCTAATCGGTGACTGACATATTCTATAAACCTTTTTCATCCTAAACTGATTGATTTATGCCAAGTTAAACAATTCTATAGAAGGTTAAGTAATTACTTTACAAACGAAAGTGGCCCATCCCAGAATGTTTGGAATGTGGCCAGTCCAAAGTTCACAGTGGGCTACCTGCAAGTAACCCAGCCACATTCTTTCAACAAAATGGCTGTCTTCTAAAACTATATTCTACAATTTACACCTTCAGTAAATCCTAAGATCATGATCCAGAAGCCTGTGACCAATACTAAGGCTCTTAGATGTGACACAAGTTTGAATTATAAGTTGTGTGAAAGCCAAAACTGCAGTTTGCGGAAGAATGGGAGCAATGAGCTTCTAAAGTTAGCTTGTGTTCGTCCCGGTCTCAGAGTTTTTGTGTTCTGAGCTCACAGGAGCTTAATCTGGTTAGTGCTGAGTAGAAAGGGGGAGGAAATGGGGTTAATAGCTCCCGAACGCATCCTAGTGGTCTTGGGGTCAACGGCCCTTCCTGATCCTAACGCTCAGTGGGTCTCTGTGGCCGGCTCCCAACAGAAAGCAAATTACTTGATGTGTTAAAGGAGTCTATAAAAAGAATGATTAAAATTAACTGTATAAACTCCTTAAAATTCAAGAATGTGATAGGAATTTCTGTGGGCACTACTCCTCTTCAACATTGAAAAAATGTTGAAACTTCCAGCCAGTATAATGTAACAAACAACAGAAAAACCATATAGATGTCAGGAAACTATCCATACTCATAGATAATATATGAATGTTTACATAAAAATTCAACAAATATATTGAAAAATAGAATTATACACAAAAGATAATGCATATAATAACTGTAAATAATCAGTTGTGTTCCTGTAGGCCAGATACAAACTAAAAGTTCTGCTGTAATAGATATTCTGTAAAGCAAAATAGTATGTAACACACAGGTATAACTCTAAGAATATATGTCTCAGTACATGCAAAGGCCTTCAGTCATGAGAATATACTGCAGCACAAGAGCAGACAATACAAATTCATAGGTCACACACTCAGGAGAATGAGGCTAGCATTCAGTGCTGCACTCACTGTTGTAGTGGCTCTGTTGACAGTCTTCCTGGTCTAGTGACTCTGCTGTATTGCGTTTCACCCTCTCTGCATCAATTTCTTTTTTCTTTCTTTCTTTCTTTCTTTCTTTCTTTCTTTCTCTTTCTTTCTTTCTTTCTTTTTTCTTTCTTTCTTTTCTTCTTCTGATGACATGTGTATTTAACAGTATGGTTGCACATAGAATGCTAACAGCACTTTTCTTCATATTTTACAGAAGGGCTTGAATGTATGGACTTTCTATTAGTGATCACACCACAGCACATCCAAATCCAGCACCTAAGTTAGATGTATTATAATTTTCTCAGAATTTAAAGGCTTAATGGCAATAATGGGGGGAGGAGGGAACATAAGTTTATTTTACATAATTGAACGAAAAATAAATTCAAGAACTAGTAAATAGAATCTAATATGGCCTCATGCCCCTTGAGGGGGCTGGCGCCTGGTTTGGGTGGGTGATCGCTACGTCCAAATAATCTCCTATCTGAAACTTCTGCGACTGCAAGGTCATGGAGACATCAGTCCCCTTCCTGCCAGACATGGTGCTGCGGATCTCCTTAACACAGTAGCCAGGTCTTTTGACATCGGTGAAAACGATGGCAAAATTGAAGTGTGTGTCCTTCTTTCTAGCTTCTGGGTAGATTTCTTTCTCTAAACCAGTCAGTTCTTTCAAGGTTGCATCCATCCAAGTACAGATCTGCAGGTCGCCGGACAGCTCCTGCGGGAGAACTGGTGCATGCACCAGTGGTGGGGGTGGTGGTTGTTGGTGGTGAGGACGCGCAGCAGCAGCGGGCCTGTCTTCTCAGGTGATCCATTTCTCCAGCTCCTCCTTGATCTCCTCCTGGGTGACCACATGCGACTCCACCGCCAGCTTCCTCCTGAATTGCAACACTGTTGGTTACTATTAGTGAACAAAATTTTCTAAAGTATTGAGAAGAAAACTGGTGGGAAAGGGAATGCAGAGAGAGAAAAAAGAGAGGGAGGGAGAGAGGGAGGGAGGGGGAGACAGAGAAAGAGAGCGTTAGAGAGAGGGAGAAAGGAGAAACTCGCACTTATCTGGGTCCCTTGATCTAACTTTGCATGGAACCTTTGTAGCTGAGTCTCATAATCAGTGAAGGGTTTTGTTTTGCTTGCCTTAGATGTTTGAATTGAGTGTTTGTCACTTGCAACACAGAAAGAACTGACCAGTAAAACCTTTCTCTGCATGATTTTGTGAATTTAATGTAATTATTATGCATTAAAAAGTTCTGTTGGCAACTACCATTATTTTAGTCTTTTTAAAAATTTTCTACATTTTGTCATTTAATAAGCTGTTTTCATGTTCAGATTTAAATATCTTCAAAAATGCATAAAGGAATTATGCAGATACTATAAAGACTAAGATACAATATTATATATAAACTAAGTCCATTTTCTCTCACATGCCAAAAAGCATAAACCACCTGACCAAAATGATTGGTTCTTTGTCAAAGTAATACTTCTCCCCACAAAAAAAGGAATAAATATTCTTACAAATTTAAGACAGCATATGGACAGAAATTATAGCTTATATAACACATGCCTATTTTTTATTTTACATAAAAAAGCTAACAGTAGTGCTTGAAAGGTATTATAACTGAGGCACTGTTAAAATTATAAAAATTGTTAAAGCAATTCAATTGGTTTTCAAAAATTACATGAGTGAGACAGTAGAGCCAAAGAACGTATAATGAACGGGGGAGAAATTTAACACAAAATTCTTGAAGACCTTGTATGAATTCTCTGACAACAAAAAGAGAATAGGATCAACAGCAATTAAAAATATTGACTGTCCTCTACAGGCAGCAATAATATATAAGTAAATTTAGGTTCTTTTCAAAATAGACAAATGTTTTTGTCCTTTACAAGATTTTAAATCATCATGGATAGGTGATTAAAATAAGAATTTGCTTGAATGCAACTCTAAAGAATTAATGTATCTGTGACTATTTTGTGTGAAATATTTAAAGAAAAACTAACTTGTCCTGGTATCATATAACAACTATATATTTGCCTGAGTAACTGGTATAATTGAATAGATGACTACAATGTGATGAAACTCTATAATAGCTAGTGGATTTGAAACTCTATTAGACATAATTAACTTGAAAATTGTTTGAAAATTTGTTAGTATAAAGTTGAAACAATTATTTAAATGTATTAATATTTTTAAATTTCTAACAGTCTGATAAAGAATTAACAATAACATTCTTTTAAAGAATTTCAGGAGTTTATTAAAACAACCCTTGAAATTATGTGATATACATTCTTACTTTTTGCAGACAATGGCACTGAAGCCTGAAAAAAGGTAAAGAAATCCTGTTGGTTACAAAGAATTGGTAGAAAATTTGAAAACAAAAGTGGGGTGTATTGTTCCTAGACTACAGTGAACATTGTTTTTGCTCCATTCAGTTTCTCTCTGTGATGAGTAGAACTGTCTCATCTCAAAAGATATATTCAAATCCTAAGCTCCAGACCCTGTAAGTTTTTTTCTTTGAAATCCAGTCATAGCCGGGCTTGGTGGCTCAGCCTGTAATCCCGCACCTTTGGGAGGCTGAGGTGAGTGGATGGCCTGAGCCCGCGGGCTTGAGACCCGCCTGGGCAGCGAGACCTCATCTCTACAATAAATAAAAAAATCAGCCGGGCGTGGTAGTGCATGCCTGTAATTCCGGCTACTCGGAAGGCTGAGGCGGAAGGATCGCTGGAGCCCAGCAGGTCGAGGCTGCGGTGGCCGGGAGTGGCCACTGCACTCCAGTCTGGGCGACAGAGTGAGACTCCAACTGAAAAAAAAAAAAAAAAACCCAAAAAACAAAAAACAAACAAACAAACAAAATAGAAATCCGGTCATGTCAGATGTAACGAAATTAAGATGAATCATACTGGGTTGCTACAAGAGACCCTTAATGACTGGTGTCCTTAAAAAAAAGAGGAAGATTTGGGTATAGAGATGGTCACAGTGGAGAAAAAATGTGAAGGCACAGGCTGACATACAGAGAGATGGGAATGTGAAGACGACGGCAGAGACTAGAGAGGTATGTCTACCAGTCAAGAAACATCAATGATTGTGGGCAAACATTGGAAGCTGGGAGAGAAGCAAGGAACAGATTCTCCCTCAGAGCCTCCACATGAAACCTGTCCAAAGCTATGAAGGCGTGGCTTCCCAGAACTCCTTCAGGATTAACCACCACCCAGTGTGTCCAGAGTGCAAACCATTGAGTCAGGGAATGTAATTCTCAATTTTTAAGATTTCATGTTGTTTTCCCAGTAGCATTTTAAATTTGCTCAGGATCTGAAACTCCTTCCTTTTTTCCCTTTTTTCCATTTTTGGAATAGGACTGTCTCTTCTATTCCTGTCCCATCATTGAATTTTGGAAGCACATAACATGTTTGACTTTACAGGTTCACAGCTGGAGAGCCACTTTTCTCAGGAGGAATCCTACTTGAGTCTGTCTCATCTGATTTAGATGAGACCTTGGACTCCAATGTCAAGTTAATCAGAAACAAGTTAAGACATTTGGGACTATTGGGATATAGTGCATGTACTTTACACGGGAGAAGGGCAACATCTTGGTGGAATCAGGAGGAAAATTATCTGGTCTGAATGTTTGTGTCCCCCGATAATTCTTTATGTTAAAACTAAAACTCATCCGGGCTTGGTGGCTCAGCCTGTAATTTCAGCACTTTGGGAAGCTGAGGTGAGTGGATTACCTGAACCCGCTGGTTTGAGACCCGCCTGGGCAAACTGATAAGACCTCATCTCTTCTGTAAATCAAAAATTAACCAGGCATGGTAGCGCGCACCTGTAGTTCCAGCTATTTGGAAGGCTGAGGTGGAAGGATCGCTGGAGCCCTGCAGGTCGAGGCTGCAGTGGCCGGGAGCAGCCACTGCACTCCAGTCTGGGTGACAGAGTGAGACTCCAACTCCAAAAAATAAAATTAAATTAAATAAAAATTAAAAGTTAAAACCCAATGTGATAATATTAAGAGGTTGGGCCTTTTAGCACCTTCCTGAATGGCCTCAGTGGCTTTAAAAAAGAGGCCCAAGGGAGGAAATCTCCCTTCACAGACAGACAATGTAACCATTTTTACTGTTCACATTTATGACTATTTTAAGTATTAAGTGGAAAAAATATTATCCAGTATACATTTGTGTTATATTTTAGTATTGCTCTGGTCATTAATATAAGTACATAAGCAAGATTACCAAAAAAACTTCAATTTATTTACAAAAATTATCAATTCTTTCATGTTTAAACTTCAGTCATCTTCAAAGTACTCTCCTTTTGATGCAAAAGTGCTATCAAGATGCTTTTTTTCACTGCTCAAATAGTTTTTGCATTCCTGAATTTTCATGTCTTTTAATACTTCTGCCAATTTTATTATTGACCTCTTTCTCACTGCTGAAACGTTTGCCTTAGAGGACTTTTTTATTCTGGAAACCCAAACTAGATGCTCAACGTGACAGTAGGTGTAAATGGATGGTGGGGCATGGGATTGAGCCCTTCTTGTCAAAAGCTTGTGAACACTCAGCATGGTGTTGCCAGGTGCATTCTCATAGTGGAAGAATCAATACTTATTTGCCACAATTGGGATTTTTATTCTACATATCAGATGCAACCTTCTCAAGATGCCAGAGAATGATTTTGTTTGACCGTTTGATCCAGAGGAAAAATTCTGAGTGTGCTATGGGGCCCACCCTTCAAAACAATATTCCAGTATTTTGGGGGGTCCCCTCTCATATATGCATATATACAGATATAGACATATAAATATATGCTGTATATAATATATGTCAATCTATGTATCTTTATCTTTCTATATCTTGATAGATATAAAAGTTATATATATCTTCTCACAGTCTTTTTAGAGGTAACATTATTTCATCTTTTCAAATTAAACCTCAAATCCAACTTCAAATTTATATTACAGTTGACTTATGTATCTTCTCATTTACACTGTATGTTCCCCCACACAGGAAAATTTACAAATTTTGCTTTTTACACTCATGCCTATTTTTTAAAACTAAAAGAGAATAAAAGTAATCTAGTATATATTCACCAAGATACTGACCATTTCTATTACTCTTTTTTCATTGCTAAAATCCCTATCTGGCATTTTTTCTTGGCAAGAGCAACTCTGCTGGCAACCAGTTCTCTTAGGTTTCCCTCACTGGAAAATGCTTAATTAAATGCCAATGCTCAAAGATATTTTTACTGCATTTACAGTGCATAGATCGAAGTATTCCAACACAAGTATAGTTGTGTGTAGCTTAATCACAAGGATACCTTCTGAGAAATGCATTGTTAGGTGATTTCATCATTGTACAACATCATAGAGTGTACTTGCACAAACCTGGATATCAGAGCCTGCTACATAACCAGGTTATGTGGTTCAGCCTATTGTTCTAGGCTACAAACTTGAACAGAATGTTACTGTCCTGAGGCAATGGTAACATAATACTAAGTATTTATGCATCTAAACATACCTGAGCATAAAAAGGTGTATTAAAAATGTTATAAAAGATTTAAAATGATATACTAGTATAGAATACTTACTAGGAATGAAGCTTCCAGGACTGGAAGTTGCTCTGGATGAGTCCGTGAGTGAGTCAAGAATGAAAATGAAGGCCTAGGATATTATTGTGCATCACTGGAGACTTATAAACACTGCACACCAAGGCTACACTAAATTTACAAAAAATACTTTTCTTTCTTCAGTTATAAGTAAACTTTAGCTTACTGCTAGTTTTTACTTTATTATTTTTAACTCTCCAAATAGGACTAAGCTTAACCATATGTTATACAGCTGCAGAAAAGCATTTTTCTTTTGTTATATCCCTAATCTATAAGCTTTTCTCTATTTTTAATCATTTTTTTACTTTTTAAAGTTTTCATTCAAAATTAAGACACAAACACACACTATCCTTGGCCTAAACAGGGTCAGGTTCACCAACATCACTATCTTCTTCTATGTCTTGTCCCACTGAGCGTTCTTCAGTGCCAATTAACACACATGGAGCTGTCATCTTCTGTGATATGAGTGCTTTTTCTGGAATACCTCATGAAGAACCTGCTAAGGCAGTTTTACAGGAAATTTGTTGTACGTCAGTAGGAGGAGTCTATTCCAAAATGGTTCCAAACACTATTGTACAGTAAATACATAAACCATTTACATATTCATTTACAATCACCATCAAATATTATGTAGTGCATATAATTATATATCCTATACTTTTAAACAGCTGGCAGTGTTGTACATTTCCCTCCCACTGGGCATTATTACAAATATGGGAGTAATAG
>NW_006986107.1:23089-60333 GCF_000164805.1 Carlito syrichta
ATTGTTTGTATTCCAAAGTCAATTTTCTCAGTGTCTGCTCTCCCAGGCGTCTGGGAGAGACCCATACTCTTCTTTTGGTTTTTCTTCATTTCTGTAGATTTTTCTCCCTTTACCCCTTTCCCTCCCCCTCTTCAATTCTGTTTTTGAGGGAAGGTGGGGTTGCTTTTATTTCTCTTCTGCAATGACCTGTTCTTCCTTATGAGGGTCTTCTGGTTTTGTTCACTTTTCCCTCTGTTTTACAGTCTGTCTATTCAGCAGTTTGCAGTCTTGGTCCGTTCAGAGAATCTCACACGTTCACCTATGCCGTCGCCATCTTGCCCCGTCTCGCCCTTTTTAAAGTTTTAAGTGGAAAAAATATTATCTAGTATACATTTGCCCAAATACTGTCCATTTCTATTGCTCTTCCATCATTGCTGACATACTACATTTTCCTCTGGTATAATTTGCTATACAGGCTGAAGAACTTCCTTGTTCATGCTTGCACCAGGTATTTCCCACTTGTCTAAAGAGAAAGTGCTCCAAGACCATCAGCAAATGTTTGGAACCTTAGGTAGTGCTAAACCCTAGATTACCTTTCATAGCCTGAGTGGCAACAGCAAATTGGCCAAAATTCTTTTGACCTCTCCACAGTTTCACAGGTACAAGATTTGTTCTTATCTAGGTTTCAGCAGCCTCAGTATACAGTTTTTTTCACTTTAAGTCGAAAACTTTCATTTTTTCACTTAAAGGAAGCACTTCATGGCTCTTCTTTGGCATATCCCAATTGCCAGCTTCACTCTTCTTGCACTTTGGGGCCAGGACAAAATTAAAAAGTGTTATGTGGACATAAGCATTGCAATACCATGGCAATTCAAATGATAAAATAGATGTCTACTAAGCCACTAAGGGTGGCCAGCATGAACAATGTGGGGATTCTGGACACAGAGATGAATCAAATCCCCAGATGAAGAGTTCAACACTTTACTCTAAATGGAAAGCAACATAAAAGTGAAACCGTGGGTAAGGGGAACAATTGTATGTGAAGCAACATATGATGTTGCAGGGAGGAGCTGCTGTATATGAGGAACAAACTCTCACCTCACACAGAATCCACATCATCTGGGTATAGTACTTCCCAACCTCTGGATCCATGAGAAACAGATGTTTGTTTTTCATATGCTCTTCAGTTTATAATGTTTTTGTTACATAGCCTGAATGAACTAAACATGATTGCATGACATGTAATTTCCCATACTTTAACCTATCTGTATTAAATATAAATGCATTTTTGGTCAGGATAGAAGTCGTTCTTTTGTTGAAAATTTAATCTGATAAATTGTCTTTTAATTGATGTACTTAAGCAATCTGCATTTAATATAATTACTGACATGTTTGAATTTAGGTCTATTGTTCATTTATGATTCTGTATGTCTACAATAAATTTTGTTCTTTTGTTCTTCTTTTTCTGCCTTTTAAAAACTTTGAAAGTGTTTTAGTAGTTTATTTTAATTTCTCCATCGGAATTTTGGCTGTATTTCTTGGTGTTATATTTTGGTATTGCTCTGGTCATTAATATAAGTACATAAGCAAGATTACCAAAAAACTTCAATTTATTTACAAAAATTGTCAATTTATTCTCTCATGTTTAAACTTCAGTCATCTTCAAAGTACTCTCCTTTTGATGCAAAAATGCTATCAAGATGCTTTTTTTCACTGCTCAAGTAGTTTTTGCATTCCTGAATTTTCATGTCTTTTAATACTGCTGCCAATTTTATAATTGACCTCTTTCTCACTGCTGAAACGTTTGCCTTAGAGGACTTTTTTTTATTCTGGAAACCCAAACTAGATGCTCAACGTGACAGCAGGTGAAAACGGATGGTGGGGCATGGGATTGAACCCTTTTTGTCAAAAACTTCTGAACACTCAGCACAGTGTTGGCAGGTGCATTGTCATGGTGGAAGAACCAATACTTATTTGCCACAATCGGGATTTTTATTCTACATATCAGATGCAACCTTCTCAAGATACCAGATAATAACTTTTGACCGTTTGATCCAGAAGAAAAATTCTGAGTGTGCTATGGGGCCCACCCTTCAAAACAATATTCCAGTATTTTGGGGGGCCCCCTCTCATATATACATATATATAGATATAGACATATAAATATATGCTGTATATACTATATGTCAATCTATGTATCTTTATCTTTCTATATCTTGATAGATATAAAAGTTATATATATCTTCTCACCATCTTTTTAGAGGTAATATTATTTCATCTTTTCAAATTAAACCTCAAATCTGACTTCAAATTTATATTACAGTTGACTTATGTATCTTCTCTTTTACACTGTATGTTCCCCCACACAGGAAAATTTACAATTTTTGCTTTTTACACTCATGCCTATTTTTTAAAATTAAAAGAGAATAAACTAATTTAGTATATATTCAACAAGATATTGACCATTTCTATTACTCTTTTTTCATTGCTAAAATCCCTATCTGGCATCTTTTCTTGGCAAGAGCAGCTCTGCTGGCAACCAGTTCTCTTAGGTTTCCCTCACTGGAAAATGCTTAATTAAATGCCAATGCTCAAAGATATTTTTACTGCATTTACAGTGCATAGATCGAAGGATTCCAACACAAGTATAGTTGTGTGTAGCTTAATCACAAGGATATCTTCTGAGAAATGCATTGTTAGGTGATTTCATCATTGTACAACATCATAGAGTGTACTTGCACAAACCTGGATATCAGAGCCTGGTTATGTGGTTCAGCCTATTGTTCTAGGCTACAAACTTGAACAGAATGTTACTGTCCTGAGGCAATGGTAACATAATACTAAGTATTTATGCATCTAAACATACTTGAGCATAAAAAGGTGTATTAAAAATGTTATAAAAGATTTAAAATGATATACTAGTATAGAATACTTACTAGGAATGAAGCTTCCAGGACTGGAAGTTGTTCTGGATGAGTCTATGAGTGAGTCAAGAATGAAAATGAAGGCCTAGGATATTATTCTACACCACTGGAGACTTTATAAACACTGCACACCAAGGCTACACTAAATTTACAAAAAATACTTTTATTTCTTCAGTTATAAATAAAGTTTAGCTTACTGCTAGTTTTTACTTTATTATTTTTTAACTCTCCAAATAGGACTAAGCTTAACCATATGTTATACAGCTGCAGAAAAGCATTTTCTTTTGATATATCCCCAATCTATAAGCTTTTCTCTATTTTTAATTATTTTTTTACTTTTTAAACTTTTCATTCAAAATTAAGACACAAACACACACACTATCCTCGGCCTAAACAGGGTCAGGTTCACCAACATCACTATCTTCTTCTATGTCTTGTCCCACTGAGCGTTCTTCAGTGCCAATTAACACACATGGAGCTGTCGTCTTCTGTGATATGAGTGCTTTTTCTGGAATACCTCATGAAGAACCTGCTAAGGCAGTTTTACAGGAAATTTGTTGTACGTCAGTAGGAGGAGTCTATTCCAAAATGGTTCCAAACACTATTGTACAGTAAATACATAAACCATTTACATATTCATTTACAATCACCATCAAGTATTATGTAGTGCATATAATTATATATCCTATACTTTTAAACAGCTGGCAGTGTTGTACATTTCTTCCCACTGGCATCATTACAAATATGGGAGTAATATGTGTGCTATGACTTCACAACATCTACGATGTCACTAAGCAATAGAAATGTTTCTGTTTCAATATAATCTTATAGGGCCACTGTTGTGTATACAGTTTGATGTTACCAAAACATCATTATGAAGAACATGTCTGTACTTTAAATATATGCCACTGTTGTCTGTCATTGCGGTTTCTGATAAGAAAACTGCAGTTATTCAAATCTTTGTTTGTCTATGTACACTTGTTGAAAAGTGGAACGAATATTTTTTCTCCACCTTAACTTTCAGCAGTTTTAAAAAATATGTGTTGATATAGATTTGTGTTTATCCAATTTGAAGTTTGCTTCTTTAATCTCTAAATTGACATCTTTGCCTATATTTGAACTACTAAGTCCTCAAATTACTTTTCTATTCTGGATTCAAATGAAATTCATTTATGCTTTTCCTCTAGTTCCTTAAAGTATTGTTGATTTTTAAAAATAACATATGACTGTTTTTCTGTTTGGGCAATATTTATGAATCTTCCCTCAATTTAAACAATGCTTTGTAGTGCACTTTTTATAGTAAATCTGTTGCAATTTACTAAACATTGGATTTTTTTATTTCCAATTTTTATATCTCCACTTTTCTATCGCTATACATATAATATGCATGGGAAGTATGGACAATCTTATTTTGTTTCTAGTCTCAACGAAAGCATTTGGTCTTTCACAAATAAATATAATATTAACTGCTGGTTTTGTGAAGTTTTTGAATATATAGATAGTTCTATATTCCTATTTCTCTTAGAGATTTTATGATGAATGGATGTTGAATTACATCCAGTGCTTTTTCTGCACCTATTGTTGGTATTATTTTTTTCTTATCCTGTTAAAATGGGGTGCTGCATTGTATATTTTAAAATATTGATCCAGATTTCTTATCAGAAATAAATTCCTCTTAATTTTAGTGTATAATTTCCTTTATATATTGCTGGAGAAAATGTACTACATTTATTGAATATTCTCATCTAAAGTCACAAAAATATTATATACTTTTCTTTCTTTTTCCTTTCTCCTCATTTATTCCTCCTTCTTTCTTTCCTTCTTTCTTTTTAAAAAAATGCTGTTTCCATGTTTTTTATTCCAATTTCTAAATATTAGATGGGATGTCTCCATTCTAATTTTTTTGGAAAGCATTTTGTAAACTTGATGTCAGTTGTTCTTGAAATGTTTAGTAAAAGTCTCTCATTAAGCAGTGGACTAGAATATTTATGTTCCAGATATTTTAAAATTAGAAATTCAATTTCTTGAATGGTTATAGGGCTCTCCTGGTACATGCCTACTAATTTTCTTGGCTTTGATGTCACTTTATCTAATATTAAAATAACCACTCTTGCTTTTTAAGTTTTTAGAAAATGTTATATTTCTTAATTCACCCTTTTACTGTTAACTTACCTAAGCCGTGTCTCAAGTGGTTTTCTTATAAACATTGTGTAATTGACTAGCATTTTGTTTTGATTTATAAACTCTAGTTTATAAACTCTGAGTTTTTAAAACTATGCTTAACTGTCTTTTTTTGGTGCATTGATGTTATTTATATGTAAAGTAACTACTGGTATGTTGATGGTTATATTTGTCACTTTATTACATATTTGGGGGAGGACACACCTTCTCTTGTTGCTGTTTCTCTGTTTCTCTTTCTGTTATTCTTTATTCATTTATATTTTGATGGACATTTACATAGTTTCTACACCTTGTCTATTGTCATTTATATTGTAGGATAAGGGTTCAATATTATTCATATATTTGTGGACATACAGTTTTTTCAACATCTTTATGATGATCAGTTGACCATACTTGCATAGATTAATTTCTCATTGATATATTTGCACGTATCTATGCTCATGCCATTTTATTTACTGTAATTTTGTAATATATTTTGAAAACAGGAAGTGTGATGTCTCCAGCTTCGTTCTTTTTTCTCAAGATTGTTTTGGCATTCATGTTTGTCATCATGTTCTCTATGTAGATTTATTTTATTTATTTGTGTAAAAAAATGCCTCCTGGTTTTGCTAGAGATTATGTTAAACATATAGATTGCTTTGGGTGGTATGGACATTTTAACAGTATTAAGTCTTCCAATCCATCAACAAGATGTCCTTCTATTTGTTTGTGTCTTTAATATTTTGTAGTTTTCTTTTTTATTTATATTTGAAATATTTTATTTTATTTTTTAATATATATTTTTTATTTTAAAATTGTGTGGTACAGTTAAGGGTTAGGTATACAAATATTTATTGTGAAGTTCCCTTGTTGATGAGGTGTGCCCCCGCTTTCCCCAGATATTGACTACCCTTAATCCCACCTCCCTTGCTTCCCCTCCCTGTCCCCCCCCATAGTTTCCCACCACTTTCAATTCTTTTCTTATAGTATTAAGGTAGTTGTTCAAGGTCCACTTATGAATGAAACATGTGATGCTCAGAACTTTGTTTCTGTGAGAGATTACTCAGTATTATAAGACTTTGACTTCCTTACTTGAATTTATTTTTGAGTATTTTATTCTTGTTAGTCTTATTGAAAATGGGATTGTTTCCTTAATGTCATTTTCAAATTGTGTTTTGCATGGAAAAACACATCAGATTTTTGTATGTTTCAAAATTATTTTGTAATTTTCCTGAATTCATTTATCATTATCACCATTTTGGGGATGGAGCCTGTTAGGTTTTATACATGCATATATATGACTCTGCCATCTCCAAACAGAAACAATCTTGTTTCTTTTTTTCTGATTTGCATCTACTTTATATTTTTTTCTTCTCTAATTGCTTAGGTTAAGATTTTCAGCACTATGATGAATATAATTCAGAGAGCAGGTTTGGTTGTCTTTCCCTAATCTTAATGCAAACATTTTTAGCTTTTCACGATTAATTATGATGTCAGATGTAGACTTTTTAAATAGAGTTTTTCTTGCTTGTGTTACCTTTTTTTATTGAGTATTTGAAAATTATCATTATCAAAGTGTGTGAAATGTTTCTTCTGCTTCTATTGAGATCAGCATGTCACTTTAAATAGGTTCATATAGTGAATCACACAACTGATTTGCAAAGTTGAAATATGCTTGCATATAAGAAGTAAATTCCAATTGATCATGAAGCAGGATGTTTTTAATGTGCTACTGGATTCAGTTTGCTGACATTTTGTTGAGAATTTTTATATCTAAATTCTAGCATAGTGGTCTATAATTTAGTTACCTTTGTCTGGGCTTGTATCTGGGTCCTGCAAGTCCCATAACATGCATTTGGAAGTATTCTCATTTCTTTAATTTTTTGAAAGAGTTTGATAACATTAGCATTTATTCCTTAAATGTTTGGTACAATACTCCAGTGAAGCCATTTAGTCCTTGACTTTTCTTTGTTGAGAAAATCCTTGACTTTTCATTGCTGGGAGTCTTACGATCACTGATTCATTCTCCATACTAGCATAGATTTGTCTCATGATTTAGTCCTTTTAGGTTGTATGTTTTTTACATTTTATCAATTTCTCCTAGATTGCCCAGTTTGGTGTTATAATTATTCATAGTGACCTCCAATATTTTTAAAATTTCTATTACATTTATAGTAATTTCTTCTGCTGAATTTTTAACTCTATTTGTTTTTGTCTTCACTCCTTTATTTTACTTTGTTAGTTTTTTCAACTAAGGGTGTGCTTTTTTTATTATCTGTTCAGTAAACCAGTTCTTTGTTTCTGTGGATTTTTTATTGTCCCTACATTACTTAGTTTGTCTCTGCTCCAATCTTTGCAAAAATAGCCTTAAGGATTTCTCACAAAAGGAATTTGCACGTGAGTTGTTCCTGAATAAATGTGTTTGTGGAAAGAATAGAGGTCCAGGGCTCCTACTCTGCATGTTGCTGACTTGACTTTCCATCAGTTGAATATTGACAATTAGAAAAACTCTTCAATCTTGAGATAATTCTCACTTGGTCACAGTGTGCTACCCTTTATACACACTGTAAGATCTGATTTTTTAACAATTTAATTAATACAGTTGACATCCATATTAATAAACGAGATTGTTCTGCAGCTTTTTCCCTTACTATATATTTTTTTAAGATTTGGGATTAGATTATTATTAGTCCCAAAATACTAGTTAAAATGTATTCCTTTCATTTCAATTTTCTGGAGATTTTATATAGAATTTATATTGTTTTTTCTTTAAATGTTCAGTAATAGAGTTAAATGAGTTCATATACACTTGGAATTTTATTTATGATGTTTTTAACTTAAATTTTAATATATCAATTTCTGTCAAAATAATGTTATATAAACTTTCTGAAATTTTATAGTTTTTATATTTCAATAAATTTCTCAACCTCATATAAACTTTTCAATTTATTGCTATAAAGTTGTTCATAATACTACATTGATATATTTTTAACCCGTAGAATCTGTTGTGTCATAACCACTTTCACTTTTGATATAGGTGATATGTATATATGTGTGTGCGTTTATTTGTTTCCAATTGTCTGGCTAGTTGTCTACTTTCTGTACTTGAAAATTATAAACCAAGTTGGCATTTATTTAGATACATTATTTAGAATATGTGTTTACATATATTTGGAGATTTGCCAGTGGTCTTTCTTTTGTTGATTTCAATTCAATTATATCATACTCTGTATTATTCAAATCTTCTTACTTTTAATAAGTCAAATTTCTCATGACTACTTTAAATTTTAGATTAATGAGCCAATGTTTCATGGTTTGCAATATAATCTTTATTAATCCATGGTTTGTAAATTCATATGGAGTGTTGTAGTAAATTCAATTAAATCATGTTGGTTGATAAAGTTGTTCAAATTATTTCTATCTGATTTTCTATTATTTGATTCATTATTGAAGTATTGAAATCTTTCTGAAATTATAAATTGTTTTATATTTCCTAGCAACACAGCTATGTTTTGTCTTATATCTTTTGAGCTCTGCTCTGTGCAAAAAAACTCATATTGTGTACGCTCAATAAATTAACACTTTGATGAAAGGAAAATTACCTTTTTACTCCTGTTAATATCCTGTTCCCTAAAATATATTCTAATATATATAAAGCCATTTCAGCTTTCTTTTGATTACAGTTAACATTTTATAACTTTTATTTTTTCCTTTATTCACATATATGTTTTTAATGAAAATAAAATGCTAGTAAGCTTATAACTTTGGGTTTCACTTATTCATCAAATCTTTTTTTTTTTTTGAGTTGGAGTCTCACTCTGTCACCCAGACAGGAGTGCAGTGGCCACTCCCGGCCACTGCAGCCTCAACCTGCTGGGCTCCAGTGATCCTTGCACGTCAGCCTTCCACGTAGTTGGTACTACAGGCATGTGCTACCACACTTGGCTAATTTTTTTGATTCCTTGTAGAGATGAGGTCTCGCCAAGTTGCCCAGGCAGGTCTTGAACCCACGGGCTCAGGCAATTCACTCACCTCCGCCTCCCAAAGCATGGGATTACAGGCTGAGCCACCGAGCCCAGCCCATCAGATCTTTTTTATCTGCCTTTTATTTGAGGTGTTTATGTCATTTATATTTAATGCCATTATTGATAATGTTGGGTTTAGTCTAGCAATTGTTACGTGTGCCATATTGTTCTATATGTACGTGTTCACATTTTTTTCTAATTCTGCATTGTTTTTAGGATATTTTGAGGTACTTTAATGATTCTACATGCATACATCTCAAGTTGTGCAACGGGGCCTTTTTGTATATCCCTTTGCTGCATCATGGTGGAGAAATTCCCTTAGAAATATGCTGAAATAGTCATAGCATTCACCTCATTTTTTTACAACTCCCATAAATGACAGCCCTCCAATGCCTGATTTACAATGCCTTGAAAACCATTGATTCATGTATTTCAACCATTTCTTTGGTGTTTCAGAAAGTAGGGTATATCTTGTTAGAAGATAAGTGTATCTCCGTTACTCATTCTTAATAAGCAAAAATATAGAACCTATTTAGAAAGAACTTAGAAATCTAAGTAGCGTTACCTACTTAGCAAGATTAACTTTAGCAAGTATAGAATTGCAAGTAAAGCATTTCAAAAGTTATATATATATATATATTTTTTGCGTTGGAGTCTCACTCTGTCACCCAGACTGGAGTATAGTGGCCGCTCTCGGCCACCGCAGCCTGGACCTGCTGGGCTCCTGCGATCCTTCCGCCTCAGCCTTCTGAGTAGCCGGAATTACAGGCACGTGCTACCATGCCCGGCTAATTTTTTGATTTATTGTAGAGATGAGATCTTGCTGCCCAGGCGGGTCTTGAACCTGCGGGCTTACGCAATCCTTACCTCAGCCTCCCAAAGGCATGGGATTACAGGCTGAGCCACCGAGCCCGGCCAGTTATCATATTTTTTAACTTAAAAAAGTCCCATGTCTATTTCTAAGTACCCTCAGTTTGTATTAACAAGTATTCAGGAATCTCAAAGTTTGTCTCAAAAAGTTGGGTTTTAAAACCTCAAGAGTTTACATGTATCTTAATGGGATTCACCATTTCTGCTTTCAAACTCAACTACCTCCTCCTTTGCTTCTTATGATACGAAGCTAAAGGGACATGCACAATCACTTAAACAAAGATAAACTGAAATTTGAAAACAATCTGGTGTACATGGGGCTACGTGTTGTCTTATTATGACTCTTTATAGTAAACCTGCTGCCTTATTCTTAAAGAGACTGAGTACCTTTCTTGTACCAGTGTCTTTTCATGGAAAGAGTTTCTCATTTATCTTGAGAGATCCATGAGAGGCATCATCCATGGAGTGGAGTACCTGAAGCTCTTACAGGTGCCAGGGTGACCCAGTGGCTGCTCTTAATCTTTAAATCACAGCCAGTTGTGTTGACCAGGGTTCTCCAAATACAAGCATGTCATCAACAACACTGCCTACTCTAAAGTCACAAGGAACAATCTGGCTGGGTGGTTCCATGGTGTTTTCACTCAAAAGGAGACTACAGGGCTTCCTACAAATCCACAGTGCTACATTGTCTGTTGTACCACCCATGATTAACAATGGAGCCTCAGGTGGTCTCTGTGAATGGGGGACTAATCCTAAATACAAATGGAGACTGACCAATGACAGCCTAGGAAGAGGAGAGGTATTTACAACACTGGAGTTAAAAGTTGGTCTAGAGAACAATGCTGCAGAGCTGCTGCTCCTAGAGTAGCGATGACTGGAAGAACCATGATATAAAGTCTCCAGCTTGTAATCCCAGCACTTTGGGAGGTCGAGGCAAGTGGATTGCTGGGGCCCGTGGATTCGAGAGCAGTCCGGGAAACTTGACCAGACCAGATCTCTACAATAAAAAAAAAATTAGCCATGTATGGTAACATACTCCTGTAGTTCTGGCTACTTGGAAGGCTGAGCCTAGCATGTCGATGCTGGGGTGACCACTGCACTCCAGTTTGAGTGACAGAATGAGACTCCAACTAAAAAAAAAAAAAAAAAAAAATCTAGCTAAAACAGGACACTGGGGAAAGAGTGTTCCTGCTCTTGGCCATTGGGTATCCTAATTTGGGCTAATAAGTATTTTTCCAGTCAAAGGGATGATTACAAGTTGGAGTGGGGTTGGATAAATAAATGTAGGTGAGCAGATGCAGACTGACAACTTTTCAAAGTGCCACTGAACTGTTCATAAACTTGGACTGGGAAAAAAGGGGAGTTCACTAACAAAATCTGGGGTGTATCTGAAAGTCAAAGCCTTAGAAAACGAGTTTGTCAGTGTTAATGACCCCAAGGTCTAAAGTGGTCTGTGAGGTCAAGTGAGCAGATGTGTTTGTTGAGATGCTTGGCATGACTCCTTTGAAACTGATAGACTTGCCAGGGGTAACAGGCATCATGGTGGAAAGGACTGGGTGAGGCATGAGGAAGGAAGAAGGATGGGAATCTACACACAACGTTGTCTTGGACTTCCTTCTGCCAGAGTGAGACTTGAAGGAGAAGGGTATGGGGCTAGGAAGCAAAAGGACAAGCAGGATAGGAGAGCCAGCAGCCATTTGACAAAGGTGATAGGAGGAGCTGAGACCTGCAAAGTGCAAGTTACCAGAGGCAGGGAGTTTGTACTCTTCCCAGCAGGTGAGAAAAAAAAAACAACAACGAGAGATAGATTGGGTGGCTCAGCAGGTTGCCATGAATTCTAGTCTAGAGCCTCTATCTTACCCTCTAAGATGTTACTCTTTCTTTTTACACCCAGTGTAGTTCCCCAAGGAGCCTAGATCTTTCTGAATCACCATGCAGGGACATTTGGTTTGTGGGAACAGCTCACCTCTATCCCACAACAGTTGCAGTGAAAGTGACAGCAGCAGGGGCAGTGGCAGGAACTTGCCCTTGGAGGGCCAGTGACTGGCAGCTCTGGGTGGGAACGAGCTCATGGTGTAATATCTGAGTCTGGTTGCCTTGCTTCTCCTTCTCAGGCATAGAATTATCAAGCCTGGAGAGCTGGACACTCCAACATTTCCTTGGGGAATTTCTCCAGCTGCAAGGAGAAGCCTTGGGTGAGTCCAAGAGCATGGCTGCATCTGTCCCGTGAGGTAGGACTTCCCCAGCAGAGCTGTGTGCACTGGGATCAGGATTTTCTTCCCAGAAGAACACATCTGACACGCGTGGGCCTTCTCACTTTGGTTCTTTTTTGAGTATGAGCAAGGGAGGTTTCCCTCTAGAGGCCCACGACGGTGTCCTATGGAAGAGAATTCTCCCTTGTGTTATAGGAGCTTAGATGTCAATGACACTTCTTTGTAATGGTGGACACTTTTTCTGACCTCCTGCTCTACGGACACAACTTTATTCTCCCCTTTCAGCACCTTTGGGCTCCTCTTGGGCCCTCACCTTGATCTCATTGAGAAGCCTGGATGGTACCAATTTCATAGGACTGACCACCTGCTCGGGTGGGGAAGGCAGGAGGGGATACTTGCGGCTGAGAGGGGCGATCCTTGCGGAGGTCCAGTGTCCACACTTCAGCGAGTTCCCTGACGACAGAGCTGGTTTCTTCTCCGGGATTCACACCACAGGGTCCCCAGAGAGGAGTCCGTGGCCTGTGGGAGAGGACCCCGCTCCTTCAGGGCGATGTAGAGTCTAAGGGGCGGAGTCTTAGGACCCAGACTAGGGTTCAGCAGCCTGCAGGCAGGAACAGGGAAAAGGGTCCGCTCAGGAGCCGCGGGGTGGCCCTGGCCAGGCTGGGGGACCCTGGCGGAAGGCGGGGACGGGTGGGATCCGGCGCCGCCAGCGTCGCCAGCAGGGCCAGAAAACCAATTTCGCGAGAAAATAAGTGAGTAAATTGCCCATGGCGAGCGGGTTGTGCGGCCTGGATCGCCAGAAAAGAGTCAGCCGCGGAGACGAGTCCCCTAGCGACCCACTCCTCTCTCGGCCAAGCACAAACTGGCCAGTCCCAAGCCTGTGACATCTCAATGGGGCTCGTGACACGGACGGGGGGATCACCGTCCTGCCGAGCACCAAGGAGAGGAGACAACTGGCACGTCGAGGACCCGCCAACCGCCGGGCACCTGTTCCTTCCAGCACCGCGGGATTTCCTGCTGCCCCTTGCTGGCGATTGGCTCCAGGCGGGTCTCTCTGTGGGGTTGGGGGGGAATGGGGGAGGATGGAGAGGGCGGCCCGGCTTGGGCACTCAGTGGCTGAATGTCGCTGCCCTGTCCTCCGGGTCACAGGGGCGAAGCTGCCTCAAGCTCAGCCGAGGAGCAACCCAGGTCTTCCACGCTCCCCCGGGACCTCTCCCATCTCCTCGGCCGTCTGGTCGACAGGGACAGGAGCCCAGCCAGGAAGGGTTCCGAGGAGGTGACGTGGTTTTTGAACGTGACTGGATGTTGCACCCTATGAATCTCTTCCCAATAGGCGAGGTCTCATTTCTTTTTACAAATTAGATAAAATCACTTCAGCCTTACACGTTCCCCAGTTGATCCATGTGATTGTGGCCGGCCAGTCTTTGAACCCTGGCTGTGAATTGAAGAGCGTGTGATTGGGTCTTATCGAGTACAAGTCAAGGTTGTTTTTTTGTTGTTTGTTTGTTTGTTTCCTGTAGTCCTTCCCGTAATTATCACCGTGGTATATCTGTAATGAGCTCCTTCCCGCTTAGGACAAGTTCTTTAATGACTGAATTACCCATGGCTGGCACTGGGCTCCAGACTCCTCAAATACAGGTCAGGGAACCCCGATTGTCGCTGTAGCATCACACCACATTTCTCTTCTCATTCAACTTTTCAGCCCACGTGTTTGTGTGTGTTTTGGTGTACTTGAAGGATGTAAATATATAACATCATATTCTAGATCAATTTTGGTCTATCCTGAAAGAAATTCACCAGTAGATTCTCTGATGTAGATAAGAAGCTGGTTTCTTGGCCTTCCTAGAATATGTCCAAAAGCAAATACATCATTTCTTTGGAAGTTAATAGTGGAGCAATGTATTGGATGAAAATATGATCAACAAAAGTGGTCACTGTGAGTATGCCAGCTAGGTCCACTCTTCCCTTCACATTGTTGTCAAGAAAATAGAACTCTGGATGTTCTTATGCCCAAGAGAGGAAACATGGACTCTTGGGTGTTAAGGCCAGGAAAACATGGATCATTTTCCTAGGAGCTGAAAGTTTCAACATGATAAAAGAGTTTTGGAACATACTATAAACAACTTCATCTATTTTAAAACTTGTTTCTTGGATTATTTATTGGCTTCTCTTTTTTCTCTTGGGCTGAGCTTGTGTACCAAATGGCATGCAAAACCAAGAGCTGGAAACTAAGGGTCAGAGATCAGTAAAAATATTTTTCTATGTTTTACTTTTACAAAATCTATTTTAAAATCACATTGACATAATTAATATAGTACACATTTGGTTTTAGCCTTCTGCTCATACTATTTCTTTAATGGTAAGTCAGAGAAAATATGGACTTCCATCCCCAATAAGGCTGAAGTTAAGACACAAAACAGTTTGGCTCAGACCCAAATTCTGTTTACAAAGAGGACAAGTACTCTAAACCTTTTCTAATCTTTTCAGGAGCAGAAATGGTTTAAAATCATGGCATTTAAGTATAGTTCTTTGATATCTTTTTAGGAGATTTCAGTAAGGAACAAACTCTTGATTATGTTTGATTGATAAAATAACAAGCTAAAACATACATTGGACCCAGATTGTTTATAGAAACTCTGAAAACACATGATCACATGTCAAACTTTATAAAGCAATAAATTACAGATATGTTATTCCTTGAACAATAAACCATTAAGGATCTGAAAATTATCCCAAGTTGTAGATTTGAAGATTAAATTCAGTAAGTTGCATGAAAATATTTCAGTTCTATAAAAAGTCTTTGTGCTATTTTCTGTTATTATTTTCTTGTAGCTATATACTACTTTATTATGTTATTCACATTTCACAGTGTCTTTTGTTTCACTGTTTTGGAATCCAGACTATTATTCAACAGCTCAATGGAATGAATGTCCTTTTTTGTAAAGTTTGCGAATGAAGCCATAGATACTTCTCAACATCTATTACTTTATAATATATTCAGTAACTAAGTTACTTATGCATTCCTCCCTTGACTTTGTTGAAAATCTACTATCAGTCAGATGCTTTACTTCAGTTTTTGGCAATAATTTACCAGATTTCTTAGATTTTTGGCTTTGTGGTGCATATCTAGTCTCTGTAGCTACAGCTCTCTTCCTCCTCATACTTTTTTTCTCTTCTTCCTCCTTTGTTTCCTCTTCCCTGTGTTTCCTTTTCCCTTTACTTCTTAAATACCCTTTCAACATGTAAGGATCATTCTTGCCTCACAAAATGAACTCGCAGGTCATACAAAATGATCTGTGGGCCTATCGTTGGCAATCCCTCATTTAAAAGCTTGAGAAAATCAGTTCTTTGAATCAACGACTCTTGCCAATCCTGTCTTCACTCTCCAGCAGAATCTAATCACCATGGCATCCAGAGAGCTTCTGTCAAAACATAAAGTCAGATCATATCATTTAAACCTTCCTATGGTATTTGATTTTTAAAAAACAATGCCTCAAAATGCCTTTAAAGCCCTGAGAATCTCAGCCCTCCATTTGCTTTCTGATTTTATTTTCTTCTACTATCCACAGTAAGTGGTCTTTTCCCCAACACACTAATGTACTTTTGTTCCCTGAGTATGGATGTTCTTGCCTCATGCCTGCCCACCTGACAGTTCCTTCTACTGGTATAATCTTTCCCCAGAAATGCACATTGTTGTCTTTGAGAACCTTTACATATTCCTTCTTAAATTTCACCTTAACTATGATTGCAAAGTTCAACCTCCCCCCATTGGCAAACACTCTTCATCTCCCTTCCTTGCATTCCATTTCTCGGTAGTACTTACCCACATAGTACTTATTTTGCCCATTCACTTAATTCATATTTATATGTTTATACTTGTATTTATATAATTGCTAATTTTTGTTCACCAACATTCACTACTAGAGGATGAGGATAACTTCTTTATTGTTCACTGCCATATTCCCTAAACATAGCTGTAAATCATATAGAAGAACAGAACCTGGCATTTTTAGAAAATCAATGTCTTATTGAATGTAGAGGGAAAAAAATGCTATGATTCTGAAATGCACACCCACAATTTACTGTTGATGTACCTAGCTAAGTTATCTATATCCACTAAACCTGAGTTTCCTCTCTTGTATAACAGACTTTATAGTTCTCATCTCAAAAACTCAGAAGAGCCACATGAAATTAAGGTGATATGTAACATGTAGCTGTTATTCTTCATAAACTCATCAGGAATCTAATTTTAGAGATGTGTAGACAGATACAGTAAACATGATAACATTCAGAACCAGAAGTAAGTTTAGTCCTTTCATGAAGAGAATACAAAACCTTGAACACCCAGGGACATAGGACATATCAATGACAAAAATATAAGTTTACAAGGAAGTTGTATTTATTTTATTTATTTGCCTGCGTGCGTCCAAGATGGGTATATTATCAAGACAGTGGCATTATATCAGAGATGAGCAGTACCTACTGTATTACAATCACAAAATATTCCAGGTGGTGGAGATTTCAGAATTCTCAGGATTTCAAAAAGGGCAGAAACAACAATACCCAGTAGATGAAGGGGAGAAAATGGAAATATAGAGAGCCAGGCACTGTAGCTCATACCTGCAATTCAGCACTCTGGGAAGCTGAGATAGGTGGATTTCTGGAGTCCAACAGTTCAAGACCAGGATAATCAACAAAATGAGACCCAACTCTACAAAACAAAGAAAAATTAACCAGGCAACGTGGTGGGAGTCTATAGCCCCAGTACTTGAGAGACTGAGCCAGGATGATCACTTGAGTCTCAGAGTTTCAGGCTGTAGTGAACCATGATTATGCCACCACACTCCAGCCTGTGCAATTAAGTGAAACCCTGTCTGAAAAAATGAGAAAAAAGGAAAAAGACTTCATGTATATATACATGAATAGCATAATATATCACTGACATCGAAAAACATATAATCGGAATAGGGTCAATTTTTAAGGAAGACTGATTTAAAGAAAAACTGAGGCAAGATTATCAGTGCTATGGGAATTAAACAAAGATTTTCAAAAGAAAAATAAGTTTATTATCCACCTTCCACAACACATGGGGTCAAGGTCCACAGGAAGCATGGCATATACTTTAAGCAGAGAAGACTTTACAAGTTTTTATAAGGAAGCAGGGCTAGTTAAAGTATCCAGCAACTGCATTCTTGGGTGTTGACAACACCAATCTGGCTCTCTTAACCTTTGTCAAGGCAAGGAGTCCTGTGATTCCATTGGTGGGCTGGTGGGCAGTCACAGGAGGCTGACTACAATTGGTGGGCTTAGCTTGGTCTTGCACTTCTGGGATACAGATACTTAGAATGAAAGAGTAATTAGTACAAAATACACATACAAATTACAAAACAATTATCAATTGCTATCCCTCACTAGCTGGGATTGACTTGACTAATGATAATAAGGCAGAATGTGTGTGTAGAACCATAAGTAACTAGAAAAGCATGTGAAAAGAAGAAAAAACAACTTATTTTAAATGATTGCTTTCTAAAAATCAATTCAAATGGATCAAAGACCGAAATGTAAAACCGCAAACTATAGGAATCTTAGAAAACACAAGAGACACCCTTATGGACGTTGGAAAAGGCACCCAATTCCTAATCAGAATCCCAGATGCCCATGCCATAAGAGGTAAAATAGACTAGTGGGAACTTTTCAAAGTGAAAAGATTCTGCAAAGCAAAAGAAACCATCAAGAGAGTGGGGAGAAGGCCACAGAATGGGAAAAAATATTTGCCAACTGTATATCTTTAAAGGCCTAACATCCAGGAACTATAAGGAACTCAAATGTGCCAAAAGGAGGGAAAAAAGCACCCCATTAAAAAATGGGCAAAAGACACTTTTCAAAAGAAGATATATGAACAGCCAATGCTCACATGACAAAATGCTCAGTCTCACTAATCATCAGAAAAATGCAAATCAAAATTGAGATACCACAAAATTGAGATACCACATTTCTTACATTCCTGTAAGAAATGCCATCATTAATAAAACAAAAGACAACAGATTCTGGCAGAGAAAAGGGAATGCTTTCATACTGTTGATGGGAGTGTAAACTACTACAACCTTGGTAGAAAGCAGTGTGGTGATTCCTAAAAGATCTAAAAATAGACCTTTCATACTACCCAGCAATCTCCCTTCTGAGAATATACCCAGAGGAACTCAACTCATTCTATAAGAAAAATATCTGCACACATGTTTATTGCAGCATTTTTCATAGAGTAAAACATGTTTATGGCAGCATTATTCAATAGTAAAAAACATGGAAGCAATGGTGCTGCTCATTGAAAGTGGGGCTGGATTGAAAAAATGAAGTACATAACATAGTGGAATATTATGCAGCCATAAAGAAAGACAAAATTGTGGACTGCACAGGAAACTTGATGGATTTACAGTCCATAATATTCAGTGATCTATCACAGAAACAAAGGACTGAGTACCACGTGTTTTCACTCTGAACAATTATAATACCATAAGCAGACCCTGAACAATTATAATACCATAAGAAAGCGATTGTTAGCAGCAGGACACTGCCAGGGGAGGGAGCAGGAGGCACTTAACATCAATAAGGGTACCTGATCCCAAACTAGATGCAGTGGGAACCAAAGGAGGCCCAAATGTACCTGTGTGACGACCACTTATCTACTTAATTCTTAATTGTACTCTACATATGTTTAAAAAATATGGCTGCTTTGAAATGTCTGCACTTTAGCTAAGGTGACTCCATGTTTACTTTACTAATTTTAACCTTTCAACTAACTATCCTAAATGTGTCTATATAAAGTAACAGACATTGAAAATACATAAAAACAAAAACTGGTGGAAATGAAAGGGATCTTTACAATGACCACTTGTTTACATAATCCTGATGTATCCCACATCTTTAAAATAAAATTTAAAAAATAAAATTAAAAAAAAATTTAGAAAATAAATAACTCTTTACTGAAAGTGCCTCTTCTGAGGATATTTGTCACATACTCAAAAATAAATACATAAAATGGAACAAGACTCCCACAAATATTGTGACAAACTTCAACACTACTCTCTCTGTAACCAACAGAACACATTGGGCAACAATAGAGTAAGTAGATAGAAGAGTTGAAAAACTGGGCAGGCGAGACCTCATCTCTATAATAAATCAAAAAATCAGCCGGGCGTGGTAGCACGCGCCTGTAATTCCAGCTACTCGGAAGGCTGAGGCAGAAGGATCACCGGAGCCCAGCAGGTCGAGGCTGCGGTGGCCGGGAGTGGCCGCTGTACTCCAGTCTGGGCGACCAAGTGAGACTCCAACCCCAAAAAAATAAAAAAATAAAAACACTAAATTAAGGTAATATAACTTAGAGAATTACATGTCCAACAACAGCAAACACAATTTTAAAGTAAATACAAAGCATTTGCCAGGATACCATATTCTGGACCATAAAAGTAATGTAAATACATGTTAAAGTATTAAAATCACACAAAATATATTTATTCACTACCATGTATTAAAGCAGAAGTTAATAATTAAAAAGTATCTTTGTAAATTCCAATTGTGAAAGTGAACAAAATATTTCTAAATTAACCTCATGTCAAAAAGAGATCACAAGAAAAATTGGGAAATATTTGAAATTGAACAAATGGAAACATAAATTACAAGCTTTGTGGGACAAGGTTCAAGTAGTTTCTTTACTTTAAAATGTATATCTAAAAGATGTAGTTGTAAATGCAGCTTAATTGACTAGACAGGAAATGAATTTCATTAACAGAAAAAGACTGGCAATTAGAACATCAGAAGAACATAGTGGGTCTAGAAATTGACCCATCTTTTGATCTTTTGAAGGGATTTCAGCTTTTGTAACAAACAGTTTCGGAAAAATTATATCTCTTATGCAAAAAAGTATCTTGCCCAGTATTTTGAATCACATTTAAAAAATGAATTAAAACCTAGATGTGAAACGTAACACTGTAAGCTATTTAAATATATATATATATAGGAAACTCAGGTAAGGCAAAGTGTATTAGGTAGGATACAAAATAAATTTGTCTTAAAGGTACATTGGTTTTCATCAAAACTAAGGCAATTTGGTTTCTTAAAAGACACACACACACACACACACACACACAAAAAAAAAAAAACCACAGAAGAAAATATTTGTAAAACATATCTGCAAAAGAACTGGACTTCATCACATGTAAACACACTCTCAATAACTGAAATAAAACTTAATATAATGTGGCCAATAATTATATAGACATTTTAATAAAAAGAGATATGGTTGTAGGATAAGCACATAAATAGAATGATGTTTGACAACATTATTCGTGAGGGAGATTTACTATTCATGAGAAGAATACAGTAACTTTTATGAAAAATTAGATGAGAAAAACATGTAACAGAAAAATTCTTATCAACAAATATAAAATATAATATAGAAGCAAAATTTCTAGTACAGTATACAAAACATTGAGTCCAGAAATATGTTTAAAAAATAATACTAATATTCAAGATAGGTTCATTTCAGAGATGTAATGATTATTTCACTTTACAACAAAGATAAGAAGAACAACAGACTTCTCATCAGAAACTTTACAAGCCAAAAGACACAGAAGTGACATCTTGGAAATACTGAAAAAAATGCAACCATTTATGACACCGAGAAATTAATGAAGAATGACACAGCCCTAAACCCAGAAAAAGCATTTGTTCAAATTCAGTACTGATTACTGAATCTGGATTCAAACTCTTAGTAAAGAAAGAATAGAAGGTAACATAGTTGACATGGTTAAGAGTCTATAAAAAATATGGAAATAGAAGTTAACAGTATAATGGCAGGGAAGCTCCTTAAAATTTAAGAATGTGATAGAAATTTCTATGGTCACTACCCCTCTTCAACATTAAATTGAGCCCTACAGCCAGTACAACATAACAAAAATATATATAACATATAGATGGATGAATATAACTATTCATATGAATAGATAATAAAAGAATGTTTACAAAAAAATTAAGGAAATATATTGAAAAATAGAATTACACACCAAAAGACAATGCATATAAAAACATCAATTAACCAGTTGTGTTCCTGTATGCCAGAAACAAATTGAAAGTTCTGCTGAAAATGACATCATTCTGGAAAGCAGAATATTATGCAACACTCGGCTATAACTGTAAGAATAGATGTCAGTGTACATCAAAGGCCTTAGGCCATGAGAATACACTGGAGCACAAGAGCAGACAATGCGGTTTCAATGATCCCAAACTGGGGAGAATGGGGCTAGCCTTCCATGCTTCACTCGCTGTTGCAGTAGCTCTGCTGACTGTTCTCCTGGACTACTGACTCTGCTGTTTTGCATCTCAGCCTCTCTGCATCAGTTTCATACTGCTCTTTCCTTCTTTCTTCATCCCCCAAAACTCTCTGGAGAAGAATTAGATTGGGTTTATTATTATCTATTAAGTGAGTGCGCCTATTGATCAAAGATTTCCATGAGATAAGAATAATAATAACCACTAACATTTAATACGATTTTTTTGGACAATCCCTTAAAAAACTGTTAGTTCTAGAGTTTGATTGGAGATAAATTTATCCCAATAGTCCTCATGTCTGTGGATGTTCAGAGTGTAAATCTGGTGAGCCAGCTGGGCACCTACAGTGCCCAGCGTGGCATAGTAGGGGGTGGTCTGGCTGGTGTTTACTCCCACCAGGCCCAGGGCTCCCAGAATCACCGTGACGAAGCCATCCAGCCAGAGTTTGGTGTCCTCCCCAAGCCACAGCACCGTGGATTTCAGCCCGGTCACAGTGTCATCTCTTTTGTCCTGATGGGCATACACAGTGCATAAATGAGTGTCCACATGACTTCAGAAAATAAAGAGGCAAACGGATGGCTGAGAGGAGCCCTTCATGGCAGACCAGCCAACTAACGTGCCCCACATAAATGTCAACCCCAGGACAAATTGAGGCCAATATGTCTCTCTTCATTAGTGGGTAGATGACCACAAGTAGTAAGGACGCTGTGCTCAGCGCTAGACTGGAGCAATTCAGACACACACCCTACGCCAAGGTCAGCTTCCTCCGAGAAAAACTAAGGACGGAAGAGTTGAAATGTTTCCAGCGGTTCTTGGGCAATTTGCTGTTCTCGAGTTCCTTTCATCATAGTGCCGGATCCACATGCCATTAAGAGTACTGCCGGCTGCACGCATTGAACAGCTCCAGTGCCAAAAGGGGACAGCATGCACCAATCTGGAAATCCACCTGGTTCCGCTACTAAACCAGGGTTCCAGGTGTAGGACAGGTCCAATAGCCAGGTTCCGACAGGCTTCTCCAGCCACGTGAGGTGCAGGTAGGGCCGCAGGGCGCATGGCACTGAGGCCCCCCCGCTACAACAGAAATGCTGCGTGCATGCCTGCGTGACCCAGGGTGGATGGGGACGCTAATCCTCCCTGCAAGGCGCCAAGGCAGGGGTGGCCCCGGGGGACCCAGAGCCAAGCCCCCGCCGAAGCACACAAGAACATCAGCGGAATTACCGTGGTTGCCAGCAAAGTTTTCTTCATTTTACATAAAAGAAGTTAAAGAAAAGTGCTTGAATACTATTATAACTAAGGCATTGTACAGATTATAAATGTTACAAAAACATAATAAAAACAATTCAATGGGTTTTTAAAAATTACATGAGTGAGACAGTGGAGTCAAAGGAAGTACAATGAACTCAGAAGAAATTTAGCACAAAACTCATATGACCTTATGAATTCCCTGACAACAAAAAGAAAATGGGATCAACTACAATTTAAAATGTTGATTGTATTATGCAGACAGCTATAACATACAAGAAGATTTAGACTATTGTCAAAAGACACAAATATACGCCCTTTAAATTAAATATCTAAGGTGATTAAAATAAGGATTTCCTGAAAATCAATCCAGAAGAACTAATGTATTTGTGACTATTTTATGTGAAATATTTCAAGAAAGAAAATTGTCCTGGTATTATATAGCAACTTTATGTGTTCCTGAGAAACTGGTATAATTTAATAGATGACTATAACGTGATGAAACTCTATAATGGCTAGTGGTTTTGTAACTCTAATTCAAGCACAATTAATTTCAAAGGTTTCTAGAACTATAAATATGACTAAAGTTAACACCCTGATTTATACTAATATTCGTATACATTTATACTGATAGACAATTGCTAAAAACATTGTATTAATGAATTATAGAATCTTATTTAAATGACCCTAGAAAAAATCTGGTCTGCATTATTACTGTATAGACAAGGGCACTGAAGCCTGAAGAGATGTCAAGGAGTCCTGTTGGTTTTAACAATTTAGTAGAAAAATTGGAAAGAAAAAGTGGGTGTGTTGTGTCCTGGGCTACAATGAACATTGTATTTGCTGCACCTAGTTTCCCTTTATTTTGAGCAGAACTGTCTCATCTCAAAAGAAATGTTCAAACCCTAACTACAACTACCAGTTCCTATAAAGGCAACTTTTTTTAGAAATTGGCTTTTTCAGATGTAATGAAGTTAAGATGAGGTCACACTGGCTTACTACAATGAACCCTCATCCAATGGCTGGTGTCCTTAGAAGAAGAGAAAGATTTGAATCTAGAGATAAGCACGGAGGACAGAAAATGTGAAAGCACAGGCAGACACGTTGGGAGAAGACCATGTGAAGACAAAGGCAGAGACTGGAGTGATATGTCTTCAACCAAGGAACACCAAGTATTGCTGGCAACCACTGTAAGCCAAGAGAGAGAGAAGGAACAGATTCTCCTTCAGAGCCTTTATAAAAGAGGCCAACATAAGAAAATCTCCCTTCACACACAATGTTACAGTTTTTGCTTTTTACAATCATGTTTTTTTCTTAAATTAGGAGAAAAAAATGATCCAGCATATATTCGCCCAATGACTGACCATTTCTATTGCTCTTCCTTCATTGCTGACATGATACATTCTCCCCTGGAATAATTTGTTTATAACCTGAAGAACTTCCTTCACCATTCCACCAGGTATTCTCCATTTATTTACAGAGAATACATTCCAAGCCCCTCAGCAAATGCTTGAACCCTCAGAGTACTAAATCCTCTATATTTCTTTGCAGTTTGAGTTGCAATAGCAAAGCTAGCAAACTTCTCCTCCCATCTCCACAATTTCATGTGTAAAAGGTTTGCTCTTACCCTAAATATCAACAACTTCAGTGTATTTTCTTTCTTTCTTTCTTTTGCCTTGTAAAATTGAGAACTTTCGTTTTTTGACTTAAAGGAATCACTTCACGGCTCTTCTTTGCATACCCAACCTGCCCACTTGACACTTCTTTCACTTTGGGACCACTATGAAATTAAATAAGAGTTATGTGGACACAAGCCCTGCATTACCATGACAGTGTAACTGATAAAACGGATGGTTACTCAGCAACTAATGGGCAGCCAGCACGGACATGGTGGGGATGTTGGACGCACGGATGAATCAAGTCCCTGGCTGAAGAGGTCATCATGCTACTCAAAATAGTGTGCAACTTAAAACTGAAACTACAGAAATGTGACCTTAATATTTCATAATCCATTCTTTATTGTTAACCTACCACCTGCCATGATTCAAGTGAGTTTCTTTCTTCAAAAGCTGAAGAGCATTTTGTTTTGTTTTATTAACTCTTTTTTTAATGAACTCTAAGTGTTTAAAATATATTTTATAGATGTCTTTTACTTGGTGCATTGAGGTTACTTACATTTAAAGTAATTCCTGGTATGCTGATGATTCTATTTTCCACACTATTACCTATTTGGGGAAGAAAATTCCTTCTGTGGTTGTTGCTGCCGTTGGTGATACTGTTGTTGCTGTTCCTCTATTTCCTCTATTTTGTTTCTCTTTATCCACTTATCTTTTGATGGACATTTACATTGTTTCTACATCTTGTCAATTAAAATCTATATTGCAAGATAAGGTTTCCAGCAGGGTGTGGTGGTTCGAGCCTGTAATCCCAGCACATTGGGAGGCCAAGGTGAGAGGACTACCTGAGTCCAGGGCTTCGAGACCAGTCTGTGAAACTTGGTGAGACCTTGTCTCTACAATAAATCAATAAATTAGCCCAGCATGGTGGTACGTGCTTACAGTTTCAGCTACTTAGAAGGCTGAGCCAGAAGGATCATCGGAGCCCAGCAGGTCAGGGCTGCAGTGGCCATGAGCGTGCTACTGCACTCCAGCCTGGGTAACAGAGAGACTCCAAATCAAAAAAAAAAAAAAATTCAAATTTATTTGTATGCATGTGAATATCCAATTTTTCCAACACTATTTGTTAAACAGACTGTCTTTCCCTCACTATTCTAGACACCCTTATTGATTATTAGTTGGCCACATATGCATAGATTGTGTTCCACTGGGGTACATGCATGTCTGTATGCTCATGCCATACTGTTTTATTTACATTTACATTTTTATTTACAACCACAGAAGGAATGTTTTATTTACTGTAGCTTTGTAGCTTTCAGGAAGTGTGATATCTCCAGCTTTGTTCTTTCTCTCAAGGTTGTTTTGGCATTCATGTTCCCTGTTCTCTATGTAGATTTATTTAATTTATTCCTGTAAAAAACAATGCCTCCTAGGTTTTGCTTCAGATGGTACTTATATGTAGATAGCTTTGGGTACTACAGATGTTTTAACAATATTAAGTCTTGTAATTTTTGAGCAGGATTCCCTTTCATTTTTATGTGTCTTACTCATTTTATCAAAATTTTGTACTGTTCATTGTATAATTCTTCCACTTCCTTAGTTTATTCCTAAGTATTCTATTCCTTTTAGTGATAATGAAAATGAGATTCAGACAGGCTTGGTGGCTCCCTGTAATCCCAGCACTTTGGGAGGCTGAGGCGAGCCGATTGTCTGAGCCCATGGGTTCGAGACCAGCCCAGGCAACTTGGCAAGCCCTTGTCTCTACAATAAAAATTAAAAATAAGCTGGGTGTGGTAGTGCATGCCTGTAATTCCACCTGCTAGGAAGGCTGAGGTGGAAAGATTGCTGGAACCTAGCAGGTCAATGCTGGAGTTGCCATGAGCATGCCCCTGCACCCCAGCCTGTGCGATAGAGTCAGACTCCAACTCAAAAGAAAAAAAAAGAGACTGGTTTCTAGTTTCATTTTCACATTTTTTGTGTGTAAAAATACATCTGATTTTTGTATGCTTATTGAGTGTCTTGTAACTTTCCTGAATTCATTTTGAATTCTATCATTTTTGGAGGTAGAAGCTCAATAGGTTATAAATATATAACATACATATAAATATGAAAATATAAATATATATATATGACCATGTCACTTCCAAACAGAGTAGTCTTACTTTTTTATTCTAATATGCATCTATTTTATTTCTTTTTTCTTGTTTATTTGCTCAGGTTAGAACTTTCAGTACCATGGTGAATATTGCTTGCAGAGTGGGCATGACTGTCTAGTTCCCAATGTTAATGCAAACAATTTTGGCCTTTCACTATTTATTATGTCAGCTGTCATCTTTATTATAGGATCTTTATTGTCTTGCGGTACCTCTCTGTATTGACTTTTTGAAAATGATCATCAAAGTCTGAATTCTGTGAAATGTTTCTTCTGCAGCTATTGAGATCAGCATGTCACTTTTAGTCTTATTAATTAGTGAATCTCAAAACTGATTTGTACAGTTGAGACAGTCTTGTATACCAGAGATAAATCCCAATTGATCATGGAGTATGATGCTTTTAACATTTTAATGTGCTACTGGATTCAGCTTGCTGGCATTTTGTTGAAGATTCTTATACCTGTATTCCAGCATAATGGTCTGGGCTTGGTATCTGGGTTCTGCCAGTTCCATAACATGCATTTGAAAGTATTCCCATGTATTCAATTTTTGAAAGAGTTTGAAACATTAGCATGTGTTCTTTAAATGTTTGATACAATTTACCAGTGAAGCCATTTACAAATTGGCTTTTCTTTGTTGAGAAAATTCTTGGCTTTTCTTTACCGAGAGGCTTTTTTTATGGATTCAATCTCCTACTAGTTTAGGATTGTTCAGATTTTCTTTTCTTTTCTTTTTTTTTTATAATTTAGTCTTTTTAGGTTGTATGTTTCTTAAATTTTACCCATTTCTCCTAGATTGTCCAGGGTTTGGCCTTATAATTATTCAGAGTAGCTTCCCATATTTTAAATTTCGGTTACATTGATGGCAATATCTTTGGTTTACTTTAGATTCTATTTATTTGTGTCTTCACTCTTTTTTCTGTTCTAAGAGTAGTTGCTTTCGATTATCTGTTCAGTAAACCTATTCTTTGCTTTTGTTTTTTTTATTGTTACATCATTCTAAATTTAGTTTCTTTATGCTCCAATCTTTGCAAAAATTGCCTTCTGAATTTCTCATGAAGAGAATTTCCCCATAAATTGTTGCTCAATAAATGTGCTTGTGGAAGTAATAAAGGTCCAGGCTTCTCACTCTGCATGTTACTGATGTGACTTTCCATCAATTGAATATTAGAACGACCTTGCATTCCTGAGATAATTCTCACTAGGTCATGGTGTGTTATCCTTTATACATACTGAAGGATGAGGGTTTCTAATAATTTATTTGAATTTTGGCATCCATGTTAATAGATATTGTTCAGTAGTTTTTTTTCTTACAATATATTTTTCAAGTTTCGGGTCACATTACTATTGGTTTCATTCTCTTAAAAATGTATATTTTCTTTTCAATTTTATGAGAAATTTTATATAGAGTTTGTTATTTATTCTTTAAATGTTTAGTAATATTCTCCAGTGAGTTTATACATACATGGAATTGTATTGACATAGAGGTCTTTAATTACAATTTTGATAGTTTAGTTTCTGTCAAAATAGTGTTGTTATACACATTTCTAAAATATCCATAGTTTTTATATCTCAATACATTTTCAACCTCATCTCAGTTTTTCAATTAAGTGTCATAAGGTTGTTCATTCAATTACATTGATACCCTAAAAGATCTGTTGTGTTAATACCTTCCTCGCTTTTGATCTAGGTGATTTGTGTGTGTGTATGCTTAAATGTGTTTCCAATTGTTCTTGGTAGGTGTCTAACCTTTTTTTTGTTTTTACCTGAAAAATATTTTCAAATTTTGTGTTTCTTTAGAAGCATTATTTAGAATATGTATTTCCAAATATTTGAAGATTGGACAGAAGTTTTTCTGATATGGCTTCTAATTCAATTGTGATCAAAAGATACGCTGTATTGTTCAAATCTTCTTACTTTTATTAAGCATTTAATTTCTCATGACTAATTTAAATTTAAGTATATGAGACCATTTTTTCACAGTTCAGAATATAATCTATTTTGATCCATGGTTTGTATCACATGGAGTATTCTAGAAATGTCAATTAAATCATGTTAGTTGATAATGTCCAAAACTTTACTATCTTTTCTGATCTGATTTCTACTTATTTGATTCATTATTGAAATAGTAAAATCTTACTGTAATTGTGAATGTTTCTATGTCTCCTGGGAGTTCAACTAAGCTTTGCCTCATCTATTTTGAGGTGTTCTAAGCATAAACATTAAAATTGTGTACTCTTGATGAATTAACATTTATGGTGAAATTACCTTTGGTTTTTCTGTTAATATTGTTTGCCTTGAAATAATATGTTTTAAAATTAGTATACCATTTCAGCTTTCTTTTGCTCAAAGTTAACATTTTTTAAAGCTTTCCTTCTTTCTTCCTTATAGTCAACAGTATCATCTTAATTAAGAGAAAATGCTAGTAGGCTGACAATATTGGGTGTTACTTTTTCATCAGATCTTATTTTTCTGCCTTTTCTTTAAGGTGTTAATAACATTTATATTTAATGTTATTATGTTGGGTTTAGTCTAGCAATTGTTATGTATGCCATATTGTTCTAAATGTAATTGTTCAAATTTTTTTCTATTTCTGATGTTGATTTTAGGATATGAGTTATTTTAATGATTCTATATACTCTGTCTGTACTGTCAGCTCCAGGTGTTAATCTCAGGGAGTACAGCAGGGTCTGTTTGCACTTCCCTTTGCTGAGTCATGCTTGAGATATTCTCTCAAGTATGCTGAAACACCCATAGAATTAATCTCTTTTTTTCACAGCTCCCAGGAATTAGGGCCTTTCTTTGCCTAATTAGCAATGCCTTAACAACAATTTATTTGTATATTTTGTTCATTTTTTTGTTGTTTCAGAGAGGAGAATTAATCTTGATAGGAGATAAGTATAGTTCCTGCTACTCTGTCTTGATTAAGAAAAAATATAGTTTAAATCTATGCAGTTTTATCATACTTTGGTAAGTATAGTATTGTAGGTAAAGAATCTCAAAAGTTATTATATTTTGAACTATAAAATTTCCAAGTATATTTCTAAATAACCACAGTTGATATTAACAAGTATTCAGGAATATCAAAAGTTGCCTCAAAAAGGTGATTTTAAAATCTCACAAAGATCCCATTTTAATAAGGTTAACCTTTTCCCATTAGTCTCAACTACCTCCTACTTTGCTCCTCATAACACTAAGCTAATGGGACCTGCACAAATATTTCAACAAAATAAACATTATTGATATGTTAGAAAAAACCAATATGCGTAAAGCTTTTTGTTGTCGTATGAGGCGCTTCAAAGTTAACCTGCTGCCTCATTCCCATTTGGCACATGCAATGTTTGAAGTATTGTATAAGAATCAATGTGATTGTTATATAAGCGTTTTATAAACATACACACAAATATACTGGAGTTTTACCACATGTGTTAACAGAGTATTGTAATGAAGAAACAGCTATTAACTCTTATTCTATACTAGCCGTTCTATACTGGTTTCAATAGTAACATGTGAAAATGTTGTATAAATAAAATTTTAGTAGAAACTGATATTGAGTTTAGCATATTCAGTGTGTGAAACCAGTATTTTAATGGATACAAGAGATCTCTATTGTACTTTTAATAAACAGTCAAGAGTACTTTCAAAAATTGTCATTAGTTGTCAGTAAATCTTTCTGTAACCTATTTGGTCTGATTAATTCGAACCAAATATTGAGCTGTTGTAATTAATGTAAGGAGTGGTATAGTATTTTCAATGTGTTGATTAGCTGCTATATGTTAAAAATACACCAACAAAACAATATGCCTACAAGGGACATACGTCCTACATTTCTGTGATTTCATTTGTGCATGTATTATACATCAAGTGCAAAGAGGAAAGTTTTGTAGCATGCACACCTGGTTTTGTATCTGGGTCTTACTACTTTGTGAGTGAGATAAAAGAAATTTCATTGTCCGTTCTACCTAGTCGCACTCCTCCTTAAAAATATGGAGTCTTAACTGAATGCATACTATGAGTATCTGGTGAAATGAGACATGCAAAATCAGTTTCTGAAATTTCGCATATATACGCAATGTTCACACTTTTCTGTTGTAATAAATATAAATTATCATTCGAAGAGCATCTAGCAAGATTCTGGTGTGGCTGACAAAGGAAAGCAGTACTGACTGCTATGTATCAGGCCCTCATGAAGGCCTACCATATGTCAACTCCCTAGTACTTACCTGTGTGACCCTGGGTGGTGTACCTTACCTCGTGTTTTTGGTCCTCTGTCACTGCCTCCGTTGTGTCACTAGGTTAGAAAGTTAGATTATGGGCAAATATAAAAATCAATACATGCAAAGTAATCATTAGATTGGCTCAGAGATGCAGGAAGTATTGACCAAGAAGTTTATAATTTATATTGGGAGTCAAAGACTTTCTGATTGGCAGTTGGTTTAAACAGTTCATCTTTGTCTAAAGATTTACATAGCAGAAGGAAATGCTGAAACAGAAACAACAGGGTTGTGGGAGCCAAGGCCTTGTTATATAGATGATGTTTCAGGGGTGGCAGCCCTCAGAGCACAGGTGATACTGTACCTGAGTCAGGTTGAAATTTGATATCTTATTGCCACAAAAAAAGTGTGTTTAGTCAGCCTTATGATCTCTATTTTAATGTTAATGCCAGTCAGTTGAGCCTAAACCCTAAAAGGGAGAGAGTATAAGGAAGTATGTTCAACCTCTCTTCTGTCATGGCCTAGAATTTAGTGTTTCAGGTTTCTCTGAAATCCCCTTAGCCAAAAGAGATGGTATATTTAGCCAGTTGGCTGGAGGCTTAATATTATTTTTGATTTACTCAAGGTTGTCCTCCTGACACTCTAATTTCACACAGAGACTCAGGCCTCAAATTCTTCACTAAACATGTGAAATCACAAAGGTACCTAGTTCTACCTCCTAGTCCTTGGAAACAGAATATTTTGTGTATGTCTGGTTAAAATACATCAGACCACTTGCATGTCATATCTTTTGCCGCAGTTGAGTAAAAGAGCAAAGACACGAGAAAAGGCAGATTAATAAGAACTAAAGTTTTGAATATATAGCCTCTGGGAAAGTTAAGGGATCAATAAGTCATATCAGTAAGGGAAAGAAGAGTCCCTGTAAACAGCAGTGACCACTCTCCCAGTCTCAAGACTAGAGACATCTTGCCCAGAGCTTTTGTCATCCAGGTGAACAGTCAAGCCAGAGAAGGCCCGGTATATTGTACGTGCAGGTCTCTTCAACTCTCCATTGCAGAGTGTCTCAGATTCAGAGTCCTCCAACTGAACTGGTCTGCCCCATGGTCTCCCATACAAACACACAGACACTCATACACACGTACACACACAGTTCTTGAGATCTGGGGCCTCTGACTTATGTAATTAGGGCAGGTTAAGTATACCTTAAAAGGACTGAGCTTCCTTTTTCATTGACCAATGTCCTATTGTTGAAACCGAATATGCAGAGAGAGACTGTCTCATTATTTAATGTGACCAGTACATGGCGTCATCCATGGAATGGTGTCTCCTAAGGTTCATAGTGCCTCGGTGGTTGTTTTTCTTCTTTATATCACAGGCATCATTGTTCTGACCAGGTGTCTCCAAATAGTTGATCAACAATGCTGGCTACTCTAAAGTCACAAGGAACAACCTGGCTGGGTGGTTCCCTGGTGTCTGTACTCAAAGGGAGACTAGAGGGCTTCCCACAAATCCACAGTGATATTCTTCAGTGCACCACCCGTGATGAGCAGTGAGGCCTCAGGTGCTCAGGGGGACCACATCTGGATACAGGGGGAGACTGGACCAGAAAACTGTGGAAGAAGAGGTGGTATCTAAAGTCCTGGAGCCAAAGGTTAGCTTGGATAATGATGTGGACGAGGTGCTGCCCACTAGAGCAGAAGTCACTTGAGCAACCATGATAGGAAGTCTTATCAAAACAGGTCTGGGGAGAAAGGGTTCCTGCTCTTGCCCATTGGATATCCTAAATTTGGGCTAACAGGTAGTATTCTAGGCAAAGGGATGGTAAAAAGATAGAGTGAGACAGGAGAAAATAAATGTAGGTGGACAGATGCAGGCTGCTGGCTTTTCAGGATGCCATTGCACTGCAAAAAAAATTTTGGATTAGAGAAAGTAAGTGCATGCTTCCTCAAGCAGGGGGTAGATCTGAAAGTCACACTTTGAAACAGGAGTACTGTCAATGCAAATAACACCAGGATCTGAAATTGGATGTGAGCTGAAGTGAGAAGATCTGTTACCTGATTGGCTAGAAATGATTCCTGTGGAATTCATAGGCTTGCCAGGGTAACAAGGGTCATGGTGGAATGGACTGGATGAAAGGTGAGGAAGGAAATGAAAAGGATGGGAATCTCCACACACGACTGCCTGGGACCTCCTTTTGCAGGACTGAGACTTGAGGAGGGGCATATGGCTAGAAGCATAAGACATCTGCGTTGTGCTCACCTCTATCCCACCACAGTTGCAGTGCAGGTGGCAGCAGCAGGAGCAGTGGTTTTGCACTTGCCCTTGGAGGGCCTATGATTGGCAGCTCTGGGTGGGGAAGAGCTCCTTGGTGGAATGCATGGGGCTTGTTGTCCTGCATCTCCTTCTCAGGCATCAGCAACATCAGCCAGCCTGGAGAACTTCTCCAGCTGCAAGGAGAAGCTTGGGACTGGGTCCACGAGGATGACTGCATCAGTTGGGACTTGACCAGCAGAGCAGTGTCCACTGGGATCTGTATGTTTTTCCCAGAAGGAACTCACTGAAGACACTTGGGCCTTCTGACTCAAGTTCTTTTTTCAGTATGAGCTGGGAGGTTTCCCTCCAGAAGCACAGGCCTGAGCTTCAAGGAGGAGAGTTGTCACTGGGTCTCTAGGGGCCGAGATGTCAATGATACCTTCCCCTCCTTGGGGTAGAACCATTCTTGACCTCCTGTTCTTTGGTCTCAACCTGATCCTCCTCTTTCCTCACCTTTTTGGGTGGGCTTGGGTCCTCCCCTTGATCTCCTTGGGGAGTCTGGATGGTACCAACTTCATAGGACTGACAACCTGCTCTGGTGGGGAAGGCAGGAGGGAATACTTGCGGCTGAGAGGAGAGATCCTTGCGGAGCTCAAGTGTCTACTTCAGTGACTTCCCCGCCGACAGTGCGGGTTTCTTCTGCGGGGCTTGACCCCAGGATTCAGGCTCTGGGGTCCCCAGGGAGGAGTCCGTGGCCTGCCGGAGAGGACCCCGCTCCTTCGGGGCGATGTAGAGCCTAGGGGGTGGAGTCATCGGACCCAGACGTGGGCTCAGCAGCCTGCGGGCAGGAAAAGGACGATGCGCAAGCTCAAGAGCCGCGGGTTGGTCCTGGCCAGGCGGGGCAGCCTGGCGGAAGGCGGGGACGGCTGGGATCCGGCGCTGCCGGCGTTGCCGGCGGGGCCAGAAAACCAATTTAGCGAAGAAGAAACTGAGGAAATTGCCCATGGCGAGCGGGCTGTGCGCCTGCGATCGCCAGAAAAGAGTCAGCCGCGGAGACGAGCCCCCTAGCGACCAACTCCTCTCTCAGCCAAGCACACACCGGCCGGCCCGCGCCTGTGACGTCTCAATGGGGCTCGTGACAGAGACGTGGCGCGTCAGGGCGGGCGCGTGGGCGCAGCGGGCACCACGAAGAGGCGACAACTGGCACAGCGCGAGGCCCCGCCAACCACTGGCGCAGGTCCACATTCTAGTGCTGCGGAACCTCCTAGCTCTGCTTGCTTCGGATTGGCTCCAGAGGGCCCTCTCGGTTGGTCCGCCTTGGGCACTAGGTGGCTGAGTATCACTAGCCTTGTCCATTGGGTCACGGGGGCAAAGCCGCCTCACACTCAGTCGAGGAGCAACCCAGGTCTTCCAGACTTCCCCAGGACCTCCCCCATCTCCTTGGCCGCGAGGGTCACAAGCCCAGCTGTGAGGGGTTTCCAGGAGGTGACGCAGTAGTCAGACCTGATACCAAGATAGATGAATTGCTGGAGATGAGAAGTTCAAGACCAGGCTGCACAATACAGTGTGACCCCAACTCTACAAAACAGAAAAATTAGCCAGGCCAGGTGGTGGGTGTCTAAAGTCCCTCTACAGGAGGATCACTTGAGCCCATGAGTTTGAGGCTGTAGTGAACCACGATTATGCTACTGCCCTCCAGCCTGTGCAACCAAGTGAAACCCAGGCTCAAAAAATGAGAAAGAAACAAAGAAAAACTTCATGTATATATACATGAATAACATCATACCTCACTGACAATGAAAAACTTACATAATGGGAATGGGGTCAATTCTCAAGAAAACTAATGTAAGGATAATCTGAGGAAAGGTAGTCAGTGCTGTGGGAATAAAACAAATATTTGCAAAGAGAAAGAAAAAATGTTTATTATCCACTTTTGACAGACAGATATGCGCTAAGGCTTACAGGCAAGCATCGCATATGCTTTAATCAGAGAGAACTTTTAAAGCTTTTATTTGGAAGCAGGTCTAGTAAAAATCTCCAGCAACTGCATTCTTGGTTGTTATTAACACTGGTCTTGCTTTCTTTGCCTTTCTCTAGCAACTAGTCTTATGATTCCATTGGTGGGACCATAGATAGTCACAGGAGGCTGATTACAATAGGAGGGGTTAGCTTGGTCCTGCATTGCTGGGAAACAGATACTTAGAATAAAGAGTAATGAGTACAAAATACACTTACAAGCTACAAGCCAATTATCAATAGCTATCTCTTGTTAACTGGGTTACTCTTTGACTTATTATTAGAGAGCAGGGTGTTTGTGGAGCACAATAAGTAATTACAAAAAGCATGTGAAAAGTAGGGAAAAAAAACTCAGTTAAAATGTCTGCATTCAAAAAATCAACTCAGAATGTACCAAAGACCTAAATGTAAAACCTCAAATTATAGAAATCTTAGAAAACACAAGAGACAGCCTTATGGAATTTGGAATAGACAACCAATTCCTGATCAAAACCAGATGCCCAATCATAAGAGGTAAGATAGATAAGAGGGACTTTATCCAACTGAAAGACTTCTGCAAATCACAAGAAACCATCATGAGGGTGAGGGAACAGACCACAGAATGGGAAAAATATTTGCCAACTATATATCTTACAGAGGCCTAACATCCAGGATCAACAAGGAACTCAAATATGCTGAAAGGAAAAAACAAACAGGGCCATTAAAAAATAGGCACAAGACATGAATAGACACTACTCAAAAGAATATACATGGACAGCCAACAGACACATGAAAAACTGCTCAGCCTCAGTAATCATCAGATAAATGCAAATCAAAATTATGATACCACCTAAGAATGGCCATCTGTAATAAAACAAAAAACAAGAGAAAGAGAAAAGGGAATGCCTCTATATAGTTGGTAAGAGTGTAGACTAGTACAACCTCTGTGGAAAGCAGTATGGCTATTTCTAAAAGATCTAAAAATTGACCTTCCATACAACCCAGCAATCCCTCTATGGGAAGTATACCCAGGGATCCTCAAATTATTTTATAAAAAAGATATCTGTACATATATGTTTTTGCAGCATTATTGACATAATAAAAACATGGAACTACAGTGCTGCCCCATTGAAAGTAGACTGGACTTTAAATGTGGTACATAACACGATGGACTATTATGTAGCCATAAAGAAAGACAAAATATGGACTTCAGAGCAACTTGAATGGATTTGAAGTCTAAAATACAGAGTGACTTATCACAGAAACAAATATCTGAGTAGAATATGTTCTCACTCATAAGCAGACACTGAACATTTATCATAATACTATAATAAAGGATTTGGCAGTAGTGGGAAACTGCCAGAAGAGTGAAGGGGGAGGGGCACTCAATATCAATAAGGGTAACTGATTCCAAACCAGGTGATGTGGGGAGTAAAGGGAGGTGCAAACTGTACCTGTATTAGGACCACGTATCTACCAAATCCTAATTGTACCCTATATATATTTATTTAAATGGTTGCATTTAAATGTCTGCACATTAGCTAAGGTGAGTCCATTTTGACTTTACCAATTTTACCCTTTCAACTAACAATCCTAAAAGTGTCTGCGCAAAACAACAGTTATTGAAAATACATGAAAACAAAAACTGGTAGAAATGAAAGTACAATGACCATATGTATACCTAACCCTGAACTGTACCCAACATCTTTAAAATAAATATTTAAAAATAGTAACAATGAAATAAAATACATAGAAATAAGAAATAACTTTTAAAATAAAAGTGATTCTCTTCTAGTGTATTGATCACATATTTAACAAAAGGGAAACAAGGTAACTACAGATATTGTGTCAAACTTCATCACTCCTCTTTCTGTAACTAATAGAACATGTCAGGGTAACAGTATAGTAAGCATATAGAACACTTGAAAAACACTAAGTTAATCTAATGTGGAAAATATCCTGTCCAACAATAGCAAGCACAACTTTAAAGTAGACATGAAGCATTTGCCAGGATGGACCATATTCTGGGCCATAAAACAAGCATAAATACATTTTAAAGCATTAAAATCACACAAAGTATATTTTCTCACTACCATGTATTAAAACAGGAATTAATAATCAAAAAGGATGTTTATACATTCCAATTACTGAAATTGAGCAACAGATTTCTAAAGTGACCGCATGCCAAAAAGAGATCACAAGAAAATGCAGATTATCTGGAATTGAATAAATGGAAACATAAAATACAAACTTTGTGGGACATGGAAAAGTTTTTTT
>NW_006986108.1:0-566 GCF_000164805.1 Carlito syrichta
TTACCATCATAGTGAACCTGCTGCATGCTTATGTGGTGGACCTGCCTTGTGCTTTCACAGTGGCTCCGCTGTATGTCTCTAGGATGGAACAGTCAAGTGACTTCATGATGGACCTACTGTGTGCCTCTGTGATTGATCCACCATATGCCTTTCCAGCGGACTTGCCTTATGCCTTCACGGTGGACACATCATGTGCCTCCATGGTGGATTTGTGGTGTGTCTCCTGTGGACCCACAGTGTGTCTTTGTAATGGCCCTGCCCCATGCCTCTGGGATGGACCAATCACATGTCTCTGGGATGAACACATCACTTGTCTCTGAGGTGGAACTGATGAGAGTCTCTGTGGCTTCCCTGCCACATGCCCTTGTGGTGGCCCCTCTGCATTCCTCAGCTGAATCTGCTGCATGCCTCCAGCATTGACCAGACATGTGCCTCTGGAATGGACAAGCCATGTGTTTCCATGGTGGCCCTACAGCATGCCTCTACAGTGGCCCTGCCATGTGCCTCTGCAATGATCTTACTGCAGTGGCCCCCTCCATGAGCCTTCTCAATGCCCTCACTATATA
>NW_006986109.1:0-1077 GCF_000164805.1 Carlito syrichta
CCAGCCCGCTAGCAAGCTAGTCAGCTGCCTAGCCAGCTAGCCAGTCAAGTAGCTAGGTAGTTAAGCCATTTGGCTAGTCATCTAGCCAACCAGGTAGCTAGCTAATTAAGTCACCTGGCTTACCTGCTAGCCAGTCAACTACCTAGTCAGCTAGTTAATTCAGCTAGCAAGTCAGCTAGCTAGTTAAGTCATCTAGCTAGTCAGCTAGCTAGTCAGATAGCTAGTTAAGTCAGCTAGCCAGCCAACTAGCCAGTTGGCTAACTAGTTAAGTCAGCTGTTTAGACAGCTAGATAGCTTTTTGCTAGTTAGATATATCAGCTAGTCAGCTAGCTAGTTAAGTCAGCTAACAAATCTGCTAGTTACTTAGCTATCTAGTCAACTATCAAATCAGCTAGCTGGTCAGCTAATTAGTGGGCTCACTCGCTTTCCATCAGGTAAGCTAGTTATTTGGCTCCCTCACCTGCCTACCTGTCAGCAAATTAGTCATCTTGCCCACCAGCCAACAGGTCAACTAAGTTTTTGGCTCTCTCGCAAGCCAACAGTACAGCTAACAAGTCGCCTTGCTCGCCAGCTGAGTAGTTAAGTTAGCTCATCAGTGGGCTCACTCACCAACCAAAGAGTTAAGGCAGCTCACCTGTTGGCTCTATCACCGGCCAATTAGTTAAGTCAGCTCACTGATCAGCTCACTCACCGGCCAAATTGTTAAATCTTCTGACCATTCGGCTTACTCGCCAGCCAACTAAATACAGCTGACCAGTTAGCTCACTCACTGCCCCACTAGTTAAGTCAGCTGACCAGTTGGCTCACTCACAGACTGACTAGATAAGTCAACTCACCTGTCAGCTCACTTACTGGCTGACTAGCTAAGTCAGCTAACCGGTCTGCCGACTAGCCGGCAAACTAGATAAGTCAGCTAACAAATCGGCCTACTATTCAACCAACTTGAAAGCTGACAAGTTAGCTCAGTTAACTAGTCAGTAGACAATTTAGGTCAGCTAACTAGTCGACCGACTAGTTGGCCGACATGTTAAGTCAGGTAACAAGTTGGCCGAGTAGTCAGCTAATATGTTAAACCAG
>NW_006986110.1:0-454 GCF_000164805.1 Carlito syrichta
TCCCGAACCGTGGGCTCAGGCAATCCACTCATCTCGGCCTCCCAAAGTGCTGGGATTACAGGCTTGAGCAACAGCACCCGTCTAATAATTTTTACATTAAAATAAAATTAAAATAAAAAAATAAAATTAAAATAAAATAGAACTAAGTGTAAAACAGCATTGAACATAGTAACACGCCTGTACAAAAACTAAAAGAAAATGCAGAAATCAAGAGAAGATGTTAACTATTTTTCTGTATACTTGTTCTTAAACACCTAAATATGGTTTGGACCATAATTAAGCGCAAAGACAAGATAGATGAGGAATGGAGGAAGGAGAAATAAACACAACTCTGAGTGAGAATTTCCTGACAAATGTGCCTTGCCATTTAATTTCCACATCCAGAGCTGAGCAGCATCTGCATCGCTTGCATTTCCTTTCATTACCCGGACACCAATCACTTACTCATTTATCA
>NW_006986111.1:0-4738 GCF_000164805.1 Carlito syrichta
GACCCATGTTCATATCACGGCTCTAAAACTGCGTACCCGTCCTAATTTTGCTCTACTGAGGGGTTTGCAGCACCCTAGGCAAGGTTTTATCTGTTCAGATTAAAGTATGACTCAACTTTCAGGTCCCTGTTTGGGCACCACTTGCAGGAGTCCAGCTCCAGCAGGTCAGGGTTTCCTGAAGGAGGAACCCTGCCGGCATAGGAGAAAACTTCGACAATGACTCTGATGTCATACAGGACAGTTGTCCATTCATTTTTTTCATGTTCTTTTTATACTTTAAATTACATACAGTTTTGTCTTCAAACTCAATTGTATTTATTTTGTTTTGATCATTGTTCTAAAGGGGATGAAATACTGTCTATCTTCCCTCAAGTTTGGGACAATGTATCCACTAATAGAATCTTTTTTGTGTGTGTGAGTTGGAGTCTCAATCTGTCACCCAGACTGGAGTGCAGTGGCCGCTCCTGGCCACCACAGCCTCACCTGCTGGGCTTCGGCAGTCCTTCTGCCTCAGCCTCCTGAGTAGCCAGAATTATAGGCATGTGCTACCATACCCAGCTGATTTTTTTTGTTTATTTTAGAGATGAGGTCTTGCTGCCCAGGTGGGTCTCGAACCCTCAAACTCAGGCAATCCACTCATCTCAGCCTCCCAAAGGTGCAGGATTACAGGCTGAGCCACTGAGCTCAGCCACTAATAGAATCTTTAAATCATGTAATTTTTTCACAGCGTGTTTTCTCACAATATTATCCCTAACCATCTAAACTTTTAACAACTTAATGACTAACATGTGTTTTCCTAACATTTCATTTTTTCTAAATAAAATTGCAAAGCTTTTTCTCCTATTTCAACCCTCCTATATTAATCACCTATTCTGAAATGCAAAAAGTTTGTGTATACTGCAAATTATAGGGCCATCCATCTGTTTTCTTGCATAAATGATCACACCTAAAATTAAAACACTCGTAATCATCACAACAACATTTCCGTTATGCTAAAAATACCTATATAACACTTCACAATTAGCAAAATGAAAACAACATCCCCAAAGTTCTTTATTTAGCAACCAACTTAGAAAACTAAAACTAATAAGCCTACTATGATGTCAAACATGATATTTATAATTTACGTCTATTGTCTCCTGACAGGAAGAAAGACAGCATTGATGCACATTCAACCCAAGCCTCCCAGGGGTAGGAGAGTGCCACCTGTGGTTTTTATCATTTTTGCGGGTTCAAGCACCAAAATGGCAAGGACAGAGTAACTCAAGTGGAGGATAATATCTCAGCAGAAAAATTTCCATTTCACTAACTGCTTGTTTCTACTAATAGATTTTTTTAAGGGATTACTATTTTTTTTAACCTCCCAATTCTCCAGATACCAATGGTGAACATAAAAAGATGAGTGGTAGAAGAAGAGTCAATAGCTGCCCAGAGTTGCCCTGCAACCTGGGGTTTTTGGCCTTCTGGACCCTATCAAGGTGAAGGCCTCTGAGGCTGGCTCCTAACACAGATCAACAGAAGGGAGTGGGCCTCATGGTGGGGTTCTGAGAGGGTTTGGAGGATGGGTGCAGGGGTTCAAGTCTGTTATCCCAGCTCTCTGGGAGACTGAGGCTAGAGGATGGCATGAGGAGACCTGGGGTTTGAGACCAGCCTGGGCACCTTGGTGAGACCTTGTCTCTACAAGAAGCTAAAATATTATCTGAGCATGGTGGCACACACCATCATTCCGGCCACTTCCTGCCTCACAGTGTGAGGATCGCCAGAGCCCAACTGGCAGAGGCCACGAAGGCTGAGAGTGGGCCACTGAATTCTGGCCTGGGTGACAGAGCAGGACTCTGACTCAGAATAAAATTACCAACCTCCACCACCACCACAACCACTGGTCCAGCTCAGGGACTCAGTCTGTCATCACGGCTCTTCAGAGCTCCAGATGAGTGGATGGCCTGAGACTGCTGGTTCAACACCAGCCTGGGATATGGGGTGAGACCTTTTCTTGGCCATGAAATATAAATTCAAAGATTAACCAGGCGTGGTGGTGCAGGCCTGTGGTACCAGCCACTCTGGGTCCAGGTTGGAGGATTGCCTGAGCCTGGCAGGTGGAGTCCACGGTTCCCATGAGTAAGACCCTGAGATCTGGACTGTGTGACAAAGCAGGTTTCCAAATCCTAATAATAATAATCACACCACACCACCACCCCTGTCACCCAGAGTGAGGAGTCACCTGCTAGGATAGGAGAGGAAAATGCACTTTCTGACCTGACATTGTGGGAGGGTTCAAAGTTGGTTACTGGGCTCGTCCAACCCATGCCTTCAGCCACACGCCGCAGAAGGCCTGCCTACAATCTCCACACTTGGGACCCACAGCAAAGATGTGTGTGAGCTCACAAAACAGATGGCCCCAAGCTAGGGTGGTGTGTGAGAACAGAGCTATCAATGTGGTCTAGCAATGCCGAGACCAGCCCAGGTTCCGTCACCCTACCTGCCCCTTTCAGGCAGGAGTGCAGGTCCCTTCCTCTCCTGATCACTCCATCATCCCCTGCCCACGTGGCCCTTTCCCTGGGGTGCCATGGTCTCACATCCTGACACATGTGGGAGGCGTCTTTTTTGTCACTGGAGTGTCTGTTGACTGAGATGGGGTGTGGCAGCATGATCGTGGCTCCCGGGGCCTGAACTTGTAGGCCTCAGTCATTCCTCCAGCCTCAGCCCCCAATAAGCCGGGACTCTGGGGTCCACCACTCCTGTCTCAAATTTGGGGACCTCTCACTGAGATGAGATCTGGCCACGTCACCCAGCCTGTTTCCCAAACCTGGGCTCAGGCAGCCTCCTGCCTTGGCCTCACAGGCATGGGGCTGACTGCCGTGAGCCATGGTGCTCTGCTTGGACTCCCATGCTCTTTTGTTGGTGGTGATGCAAAGGAATGCCCTGAGATGGAGGTCACTGCAACCCCTGTAGCCGGGATGGTGGGTGCCACCATGCACGACTCCAGTGTTTGCATTCCAGGGAGCAATGTGATCTCACTAAGTGGACGAGGCTGGTCTCGAACTCCCAGTCTCCAGCGGTCCCCCAACTTGGCCACCCAGAACCACAGCCTGATTGTCTTCTGATCCACCATCTTTTGGGAACTCTAAGCCCAAGGCTGAGGCCTCCTTCCCAAATGATCTATGTCTATTCACAATGATCCCAATTCCATACACAAATGGGTAATCTTTTCTTTCCTTTTATTTATTTATTTTTTGAGTCCAGGTCTCACTCCATCATTCAGGCTGTAGGACGGTGGCTCACTCCCAGCCAGTGCAACCTCAGCATGCTGGGCTCAGGTAAGCCTTCCCCCCCCAGGCCTTCCAAGAATACAGAACAACAGATGTGCACCAATACACTTGACTCATTTGGGACAGAGGGTAGAGGTGAGGTCTCACTGAGGTGCCCAGGCACATCTCATACCTGCAGGCTTGGGCTGCCTGCTGTCTTTGGCCTCCCAAATCTCTGGGATAACAAGGTTGAGTCACTGAGTCCAGCCTCATCCTTCGTCGAAAATGAACCAGAAGACTGGGCATGGCAGCCTACACCTGGAATCCCAGCACTCTGTGAGGCCAAATCGTGAGGATGGCTGTAGCCCAGGAACTCAAGGCCAGCCCGGGTCTCACAGGGAAACCCCGTCTGCTCATCCATCCAAACAGGATCCCATCATCCTGGCCACTCCGGAGGCTGAGGTGGGAGCATCACTAGTGACCGTCATTTTGAAGTTGGTGGAGAATGATGGTCGTGTCCCTGGGCCCTGGTCTTAGCCAGAGAACCCGACCCTGTCTCCAAAAATATCAGAATAGTACAGAGATTCTCAACTGCGCATGGGGTGTTCAAATGGCAACTGGCATCAGATCCAGAAAAAATAGGTCTGGGGTTGAATTAATGTACCCGGGTGGGGGATGTGTTCCTGGCATTTCTTTGCAGAAGGTCCTTTTTGCCAAGTCGGAGGGCTGGCCTGCCTGGGGCAAATTTTCCCCTTGGAGAAGAGAGCTCAGAGGAACCCAGTCAGGGACCCTCGGGATGTCATGCACCAAAGCAGGGACAGGCATCGGGTTGGTTGGGCGGGGAGTTGCCAAGCTTTGTGGACCCTCACATGTAGGGGGGCCGAGGGGGAAGGACTGAGGGGAGAAAGTTTGCAGGAGAACAGATTCTTACTTTCTTTCCTTACTTTCTTTCTACCTTCCTTCCTTCCTTTCTTTTTTCTTTCTTTCTTTCTTTTCTTTCCTCACTAGGTTGCCCAGGCTGCTCTCAAACTGCCCAACTCGGGCCATCCTCTCAGCCTGGGGCTCTTAAACTGCTGCGATCACAGGCTTTCCATTTTGTCAACATTCTGGTCTTCCTGCTTAGTCTTGAACTCTGGACCAGATGCAAAACTCCCACTGCGGCCTGCCCTCACCCAAGATTTTCTGAGTTTTGTTTGGGGTCAAGGTGGGTGCTTGCTATTGTGTCCAGCCTGGTCTTGACATCCCAGTCTCTGGGCATCTTCCCATTTCAGCCTTCCTGAGTACAAGGAGACAGACGTGAGCCATCCACCGTCCCTGCTGCCCCAAAGGTATGAGAGTCACACCCTCACTTTCCCCAAGGTCGCCCCTGGGTTAGTGAATGGGTCCACCCTGGGGAACAATCTCATAGAGTGGTGGGGGCAACAGCAGAGACACGCCTCTCCACCAGACACCTCCCCTGGGGAAGGCTAGTAGGGTGACTTCTGCCACCG
>NW_006986112.1:0-771 GCF_000164805.1 Carlito syrichta
CTTAGAAGTAAATCTTTTGGTCATAGGTAGACAAGAAATATCCTTGGTATTGATTTCTGGGGTACAGTCGAGCTTGATAGCAGGCAGTCATTTTTCTTTAACAAGAATGACTTGTTTCAGAACTTGCTGACATAAATTGGACATTTTAGAGGGGAGCGGGTTCTGTGTTGTGCTAAAAAGTAATATCATTTCAAATTATCCTAAAAGCATAACAAGAATATATGCTTCTTATGAGAACTGAGCTTGGAGAGACCGGATAACGTGCCCCAAGCTAAGCAGGCAGTACATTTTAGAAACTTGTTCTGTCACCAGAGTCTCAGTCATTGCCTTATGCTGTCATTTGCCCCACTACTTTCTTCCTAAGCTCCTCCTTCATTGAAGAGCAAGTTTTTTTTAGTTGCCTACCTGGAGGAGACATAGAAGCACTACTAAAGAATGAGAAGGTGTTGCTTCACTTCAAGAAAACCATAAACAGGGAGGTTCTTGCTTTTTCCGACTGGGCAATGATGCTTTTCTATTCAACAGCACAGCATTCTCTTGGAGAATAATGAAGGAGCATGTTTGTGGGTGTGAGGGTGGGGGAGAGAAAGGGTAGAAAGGGGATGGAGGGAGCTTCAACCTAAGGTCAAAGGGTATGATAGATTCCAACAGGAAGTCTGTGAATGCTGGATATTGATGAAAAACTGATGGACAGTCACGTGAGTTCATGCTGTTCTCTTCATAACACAGAAAAGAGAAAGGAGTTAGCATTCAGTGTCATTTATTATGTAT
>NW_006986113.1:0-829 GCF_000164805.1 Carlito syrichta
AACAGAAACTCTGACAAATAAGTCAAAGTCAATTTGTCCAAGGTCACTGAAACTGGAAGGCGCCATAACTAGACTTGCAACATGGCTGCACAGCAGTGGTAAGAACCACCTTGGCTTCCATTCATTGCCCAGGGTCTCTGCTCCATATGTTATGCAAAGACCTATGAAATGACCCTATACTCTATGAACACACAGAACTGATGCCACCTGTTTCCTGGGATGGACCCAGAAACTTTTCTTCAACACCATCAACCTCTGACTTTATTTGATCTTAGTGAAGACCAGCAGTCTAGGCTATCTCCATTCCTAAGACAGGAGACTTGTTCTTTCTCACTCAGGTCCCTAGTTTTGATGCTGGAAGGAAAGATTCGTGTGTGTGTGTGTGTGTGTGTGTGTGTGTGTGTGTGTGTGTGTGTGTGTGTGTCCCCAACCTCAGGCTGCCACATTTGCATTCACTTTAATTATTACATTCATTCATTGAAGAAAAGCCCAGGTTACTTTTCTGGTTCCTCAGCTTCTCAGGCTTTTGGTCTGAAGGTCATTGTCTTGACAAATCAAGAGCTGGAAGCTTACTGGGTTGAGCTGCTTGGTCTGGCAGAGGTGCCTTCAGATGCCCACTTGTTCCTTAAATATTGGGTGTTTCACAAGAACCATGGGCAGGCAAGAAGTTGAGGTGTCATCGTCACTTGGAGCTTAGCAGCCTGCAGGAGCACCTGGGGAGAAAATGCTGGTCTTTGGTAGACCCTCTAAAAACAAATACTTTGTGACATTCAGGCATCAAAGCCCACAAAGCATAAAGTATGTGATAGGACAATTACAGTGGACTTTC
>NW_006986114.1:0-572 GCF_000164805.1 Carlito syrichta
GGTGGCCAGGAGCTTGCCACTGCACTCCAGTCTGGGAGACAGATTAAGACTCTAACTCAAAAAATAAATAAATAAATAAATAAAATAAAATTTTACTTACTCATATGACACTGTGTAAAAAGACCTGAAATCCCCTCCAGTACTACCTTGGTCTATACCTTTTTTCCTAACTAAAACTTGAAATCAAAGAAATTAGGACTTGTAAAATTTGGTCCTTGATGAGATTCTGCAGATGGTCTTGTAACAGCGTGAAGGCATCAGTATCACAGACCATCAATAACTGAGCCAAATTGAATCCATGGGGCATACACCAGGTATCGTCACAGGATGGCCACCCCCTCCTAAGCATGGTCCTGGTGCTGACCTGGGAGCAGGCAGAAGGAGGATCTTTGTATCTGTCATTACAAAGGAGATGTACACCTGAGAGTAGAGATGCTGAATCACCATCTATTGAGAACTTGAGGCCGACTACCAGGCACTCGGATACCCATGTAAAGAAGAGACCGCGACCCTACATTGAAGGATATAACACTTGGCACGATGGGCTTTGTTACACATGGAAAAATCAGTTG
>NW_006986115.1:0-413 GCF_000164805.1 Carlito syrichta
ATTTGACATACACTATAAAAATTGATTTCAGTATAGATTTGTGATGCAGTGCTAAAACATATCCTGAAAACAAATAAACAAGCAAACAAAAAAATTCTCAAACCCGTGTAATCCCCATGTGTTTCTAATGTGCACAGGTGATTAGCTAACATAGATGAAAAGAAAATGCATTTCTTCTACATGCTTGGAAATAATACTAGACAATTAAAGATTTCAAACTTCATGGAAATTGAATTTTTCCCTTTTTATGGAGGATGAATTGTGCACCCAGTGAACAGTTTACATTCTCTATTCTGTTCTTAATGATAATTTTGAAGATGAGAGTTGACCTGGTAGCCTTTGGGCATATTTACCTTCTTCTTCCCTGCAATGGCCTCCCTTGTCAAAAGGTATTGTACCCCTCCTGTGTTTAA
>NW_006986116.1:0-410 GCF_000164805.1 Carlito syrichta
ACTAGGCTTCTTTGGTTTTAAGCTCTAAAGCTAGTCAACACGGAGTCTCTAGCAATTCATATGTAAAGAATTGCTACCAACACTGACTTCAGCTGTGGACATCTGCCTTTTTGCATCTGCTCCTGATGAGCCCTGATTCTTGTCATCTGCCTATCTGTTTCTCCAGGTTCATTTTATGATTTCTATTATTTGATTGATTGAGCTAAGAGAGTTGTTGATTTTCAGTTTGTTTGATTTTATTCTTGTTGGGAGAATGAGAGTGATTACTTCCAAGATCTTTGCATGTCAAACCAGAAACCAAATTCTGCTTATTGTGTTCTGAACTGCATTGTTTTATGCCATAAGAAAAGGTCACCTTTGAATAAACTTTTGATAGGCAATAGCAGAAGATGTAAGTGCAAAGAAAGGGC
>NW_006986117.1:0-2730 GCF_000164805.1 Carlito syrichta
AACCAAATCCAGAGTCACCGTTAGGCAGGTTAGCTAAAGATTTACCTGCTTTATGAGAAGACAGGAGCAGCATCTGGTCTATTCTCTGACCTTTGTTAAACTGCACAGTCTTATTAGGGGGAGCGACAAACACCTGGATTTCCCTGTGTAATTAGAATCCACCACTCTAGGAATAACGGAAATTCCTTGCAAGGACAAGGAACTTCTGCCTAATATTACACCCAGTATTCCTTCCAGGAGAGGGCCCTTAACTCCTGTGGGAATTGGGGTTACCAGAACATCCAGGGTTAATATTATTGTGTTGGAAGAACAGAGGTGCAGTCCCCCATTCTCAGATGAACTCTGCAATGGAACAAAAGGAATGAACGGGTTCATGGTGTAGCCTGCCCCTATAATTATCTGGTGCTGGGGCTGGCCTTTCTGGCAGTTTCCATGGTTTGGGACGGCCTGATGTTGCACTAATATAGTACCATCTTTATGAAATTTAGACCGACACTCTTTTGCCCCATGAAATCCTTTTTGACACCTTAGACAAAAGGACTTCGGTCGTTAAGCCCCAGTAGGAAGTTGTGGTGGGGAATTTACTATCCCCTGTTTGGTTGGAATATTTCCACTGAAATGTCCAACTTGCCCACGATTAAAGCAAGTTGATAAAGAAATATTTTTGGTTTATGATTAGTTCCTCGCATACCCTGCACAACCTGATAAAAGATTTCTCCTTTCAAGACAGCGGCTATAGCCATGCCCTGCAAAAAAGCTGGACTTACATCTGCACATAGTCTAACATAATCAGTTATTTGTCCGATCTTTCTTACTGGTCTAATCAAGGCCTGTCATGAGTTGTTAGCATTTTCAAAAGCCAATTGTTTAACTAAAAATTCTGCTATGTCTTCACTAGAAATTATCCGGTTGACGGTGGTGGTCAGTCCGGAGACAAAATCCTCATAGTTTTCATCTGCCTTTTGTTTTATTTCAGACAAGGAGGAGGTTTGAGTTGAAGCAGCAGGAAATTTTTTTCAGGCAATGACAGCACAGCGATTTACCTGAATCAGGACTTCTCTAGGTAATATCACTTGGCTGGTATTTGTAGCATACAGTCCAGTTCCTGTAAGCATATCTTTAATGATAACAAACATACCTGACTGACAATTTTGATTTTGAGCCATATGAATTTGGGACTTGGTTCACATAATCTGTTCTCCACAGTAAATAGCCTCCTCCAGATAGACAACTCTTAGCCAATTGCTTCCAATCAGGGGCAGTCATACACTGAGTAGTAAACTGATCCAAAATAGTATAAGGAGCCAAAGGACTGTATAAGGAGCCAAAGGAGTGTACTGTGAACATGTCTTTTTTAGTTCTCTTACCAATTTGTACGGCAAGGGTTCCCATTGAGTTGTTTCTACTCCACCAGTATTGGTGGACTAAAGCACTGGAAAACATGCTGATAGATTTAGATCTCCTTCCTTCTCTGCCTCTGCTCGAGTGCCCTGCATACAATTAGAAAGGGGGGAGCACAGCCGGGTGTAGAATTTGATTTTCTTACCTTTACCTCAGGAAGGGGAGCTTTGAAAAAAGTGTATTAATATCATTATCAGGATATTTTTGTTCATGGTATTTTGCTGCTTCACCTTCTAATTCACCTTCTAATTCAGCTTTGTCCTGTGAAAATAATTTGTCATCATGTAAAGGAGGTGCTGAAGCAGCAGTGAAAAGGAAAATTTCCTCCTCATCATCATCGACAGTGGCTTTTTTGGAAGGAAATGTCACATAGTCATGCTGTGGATCTAATGTATCCTTAATTAAATTCCATAAAGCAAAGGTGTCAGCTGGCACTTTCCAGGACTGTGCTGTGTGTAATACAATTTAATTTTTCCCCCCAACTTTGGCCCAGGTATCCAAATTTACCATACCTTCTTCGGGAAACCACGGACATTGTTTCTGAACAAAATGCAAAAAACGAGCAAAATTATTAGAAGAGAACTTAGTTCCACGTTTAGACAAAGTATTCATTAATATACTGATAAACATTTTTTTGTTCCTTGGATTTGCTCTGGTGCATGATTATATCACGGCTCTGACTTCACAAAAACTATGCTTACCAGTCCTCACTCTGCTTGTCTCAATAGAGGGGTCTACAGCAAACTGGGTAGGATTCTATCCGTCGTGAAAAAGAGAAGAAAGCTTACCTTCCAGGTCCCTGTTTGGGTGCCACCTGCAGGAGTCCTGCTCCAGCAAGTACCAGAGATTCCTGGAGGTGTGATGGAGTAGGGGACTAGGGTCAAAATAAAGAGACTGGACTACTGTTTAGTACTGAGCAGAAATCGTTTATTGCAAATTAGAGTGGGCTTTTATCCCTAAATTTTGCAAAGACACCATCAGAAAACACAAAAGGTCGCATGTGCCTTTCACATGACAAGGTTCAGGTGCACAAAGGACATCCCCCACTCAAAGGACACCCCCCACTCTCAAATAAATGTTTTCTTCATACGTGAGGAAGAACAACCACAAATTTTCTTTTTGTTTCTTATGCTTTATTAATGTTCCCCAAACCAGTTTCTTATGTGCCCTTAATTGTATTACAACTACATCATCTTGAAATAACATTGCTCAATGTCTAAACCTGAAACCAACATAATAAATTATTAACTTCTACTATTCTCTGCTAATTCAAACTAGTTTCTATTAAAACAATTGCTGCTATGGTTACACTCTCCAAACACCAGCTGG
>NW_006986118.1:0-446 GCF_000164805.1 Carlito syrichta
CACACTTCCAGCTCTATCCCACCCTAGAGAATCAAGGTGAGGTGTCTGACAAAGGCTGACGTTCAGGGACCACACCTCCTACTCCATGATTAGCTCCATGGGGATATTAAAGTATTACCACTGTGTCCAATGCAAGACTGACTATTAGACAGAGCTCTGCCAATAAGCAACATGACACATGCTCAGAAACCTGGCTGGCAGTAATGTCCAGGACACAGCTGTAAGACAGGGAGGAAAGAACGGTAGCAAACACAGGCCAAAAATCACGGTGAGACATGCAGTCAGTGTTCCACAACAAAACAAGGTCATGTGAAACCAATTGTAGAGCTTGTCCCAAAATGTACATGAGTCATACCCAGCCCTAGAACATAGAAAAATAAGTGAAACAGTCCCCAAACTATTACAATACCCATCCGTTGCTTTGCTATTTAGCCTCTGAAAGAAAA
>NW_006986119.1:0-722 GCF_000164805.1 Carlito syrichta
CTGGAGCCCAGGTGGTGGAGGCTGTGGTGGCCTGGGCAACAGAGTGGGCTTCTGACTCAGAATAATAGTACCAATCACCACCACCACCACAAAACCAGGCCTGGCTCAGGGGCTCAGCCTGGTATTCAGGCCCTTCAGAGGCCCAGGTGAGTGGAAGACCTGCACCTGCAGGTTTGACAACAGCCCAGGACATGGGGCAAGACCTCGTCTCGGCTATCAAATATAAATCCAAAAATGAGCTGAACGTGGTGTCACAAGCCTGTATTTTCAGTCACTTGGGGGGGCTGATGTGGGAGGATTGACTGAGTCTGGCAGGTGAAGACTGCAGTGGCTGTGAGCGTGTCCCTGTGCTCCAGCCTGGGTGACAGAGTGTGACTCCAACTCCAGATAATAATAATTACCACCACCACCACAACCAGAGGGATCAGGTTTTCAGACTGGCATACCTGCCCTTTAGAGGCCCAGGCGAGTGGCTGTCCAGAGCCTGAGGATTTGACACCAGCCTGGGAAACAGGGCAAGACCTCAGCTTGGCCAAAAAAAAATAAATTAAAAAGAATAGCCGGGTGTGGAGATGCAGTCGTGTGGTTCCAGCCACTCTAGGGGTCTAGATGGGAGGATCACCTGAGTCCAGCAGGTGGAGTCCTCCATGGACATAAGCATGCCCCTGCGCTCTGGTCTGGGTGAGAGGGCAGGATTCTGACTCCAAATAATTATAATCACC
>NW_006986120.1:0-493 GCF_000164805.1 Carlito syrichta
TGGAGCCTGACCTGTGGTTGAGGAGGTAGTACTTTGTATTATTATTAGAATCAGAGTCCTGCTCTGTCGCCCAAGCCAGATAGCAGGTGCACACTCTCGGCCACTGCAGACTCCACTGATGGGACTCTGGCAATCCTTCTGCCATGGCCATCCGAGTGGCCAGGACGACAGGAGTGCGTCACCATGCTCGACTCATTTTGTTGGTTTCCTGTAGAGATGAGTTCTCATCAAGGTGCCGAGGCTGGTCCCAAACCTGGGGGCTCTGACGGTCCTCTCACCTTGGCCTCCAAAAGGGCCAGCATGACAGGCCTGATCACCCACTCCTGGTATTCACATCCCCTCTAGGCCACACCACAAGGCCCGCTCCCTTCAGATGACCAGGGACCTGGAGAGGGCAGTCTGAGTTGCCTGAGTGAGTGCCTGGCACGGGGTAATGTCTCCACTGGGGTGACCACCCATCTGCCACCTCATTCCCCAGGGTGGACTTGCTGGC
>NW_006986121.1:0-378 GCF_000164805.1 Carlito syrichta
AAAAAAAAAAAAAAAAAAAAAAAATGTATTAAAGTAATCCAGGCAATTGAGAAAGATGGAATCTCTCCAAATCATCTTACAAAGCCAACATCACACTGATAACCAATATTCCTTATGAACATAGATGCAAAAATCCTCAGCAAGATTCAGGAAAATCAGTTTCCAAAACATACCTTAAAATCATCCACCATGACCAAGTAGGCTTCATTCCCAGGATACAGGACTGATTCAACATTCACAAGACCATAAATGTAATTAAATACATCATCAGATGTAAAACAAAAATCATATGATTATATCATTAGATGCAGAAAAATCTTTTGATAAAATCCAGCATAACTTCTTGATAAAAACCCTCAAACACCTAGGTATAGAAGG
>NW_006986122.1:0-4682 GCF_000164805.1 Carlito syrichta
CCTCCTCTTCCTCCTTCTGGCTCACACAAGGTACAGTGTCTACTTCTCTCTATTTTTTTTCTTTTGAATTGGAGTCTCACTCTCTCGCTCAGACTGGAGTGTAGTACCCACTCCCGGCCACCACAGCCTCGACCTGCTGGGCTCCGGCAATCCTTCTGCCTCAGCCTTCCAAGTAGCTGGAACTGCAGGCGCGCGCTACCACGCCCAGCTGATTTTTGATTTATTGTAGAGATGAGGTCTCGCCAAGTCACCCAGGTGGGTCTTGAACCCGCGGGCTCAGGCAATCCACTCACCTCGGCCTCCCAAAGCGCTGGGATTGCTGGCTGAGCCACTGAGCCCGTCTACTTGTCTCTTGATATGGCACAGAGGGGGCTGCCTGCCCTGTGGCCCCCAAAGCTCAGCCCCTGCCCATGAGATTTGGGTCGGCCAGAACCCCTGCGTCCTTGCTGTCCCCGGAATGGGTGATGTAGAGAGCATGTTCTGCATGCTGGCGGGGCCAGACAGTCCGTGCCCCTGTGAGCTGCCCCTGCCAAGGGCTGGTGGGCCCCAGGGACAAGACTGTGGCCTCCTGCTTGGGGGCGTGGGGTTGAGGAAGCTCCCCTGCCTTGTCTCCCAGGGACCAGCTGGACTGCGCTCGAGGCCCACAGGCTGACCTGCTTCTTGAGGCTCCTGGGCCACCATCCCTCCCTCTGTGCTTCTCCCACCCTCCTGCCAGTGCCCTCAAGATTCCTTCCCCTGGGCTCTCGTTGCCAGCCCGAGGCTGGGGCCCTCCCACGCCGAAGGTCCCTCCCACAAACAGGTGCCACCTGGAGCAGGTCTGGCTTGGTGTCCAAGGTCCTCCGCCCCCACATGCAGGTATGACCTGAGGAGACGGTCGCTCCCTGCCAGCCACCTGACAAGGCTGCCGTGCGGGGTGAAGGAGTTGGGGACACAGCTGTGCCATACGTGGGTGCCACAGCCCCCACCCACACACAGCTGGAGGGTCACCGCCTGGTCTCACCGGTGGCAAGGGCTTGTCCTGGAATTCTGCTCCCATGTGACTGAGAATATGTTCTCGCCTCACACTGCCAGGAAAGGAAACATCCTGAAGTCACAGTGTGGGAGAGACACCCGGGAGGCGTCTTCTCAAGGCAGGGAGCCACTCGCTAGAGATATGACAGCTCCTAGCAAACTCTGTTCCTCTCTCTCAAGTGGCCAAGGAAGGGCCTCTGGGCCCCAACCACATCTCACAGCGATGCCCCAAACGGCCACTTTCAGGGAACGAGCACGGCCCATGCATGAATTCAGACTTCAGCCAGAGGGCTCGTGGGCGGACAGCAGGGCCTAGGGAGACATTTGCTCTATCTACAAGGTAACAACAAACCGAGCTAGGACACTGGGCTCAGATCTGCCCAGGAGACAGAGGGGAAGCAGAAAATACAGGCTTCCAACTTGGATCCAGAGCTTTTATTTTTAAGCTTTAAAAAGGCAGAAGAGAGGAAGTCACCAGTTAATGATGTCAGGAAATGTCTTGGCAAACTCAGAAATGTTCTGACTGAGATTGGCTTTAATTATATTTCTGAAGGCGCAAGCAAGAACGAGGGGCCGAAGCTAAATGAAGCAAGCCAGGGGTATCCAAAGCTCTGCCTGACCCACCCACACTTCCTGCCTGTTCCCTGGGACCCTCTTTCTAGGTAAGACCAGCCTGGCCGTGGTACGAGAGGCTCTTGTCCATCGCTCTTCCTCCTGCGGACGTTGGGCTTGTGTGAGAGTGTGTGAGTCTGAATGTGTGTGTGAGCGTGAGAGCGTTTGTGATAGTGTGAGTGTGTGTGTGAGAGTGACGCAACCACTGCTTCACATGCGTGTACCGAGCGAGTCCTGTCCCACCATCTCCCAGGTAGGTGAGCTGGAGGTCCCTTCCCTGCCAGAGCAGCTTGGAGGCCACCTTGGAACGAGGCAAGTTCTCAACAAGTCGCCAGAATGAAGGAAACCAGGAAGGTTTCATCTTGGTCAGTGGCTTCCTTCTGAGAGGGACCTGGGATGCCATCATTTGAGGGTGCCTTGGTCCGGTGACTGGAAGATGTCACTGTGAATACGTCTCTTTCCTCAGTGACCTGGAAAGCGAAACGAGCTCCTGCATGAGGGTGAAACAAATGACACTAAGAGGGCCAAGGGAGGAAGGCGGCCATCTCCCAGCCCCAGCTCCCTGTGGCCTTAGCATTGCCGTCTAAGGAAGCCTCTTATTATTTGCTGAGAGCCTTCTTGAGAGAATGAAAAATTAAGCATCGGTATTTTGCTTTGTGTTTCATTATTTATGAAGCTAGTGACTTATTTTTCTTTCGGCAAGGAGCTTCCTGTCTTTTCCAAGAGAAAGCAAGGGGGGCAAGAATAACAGCCCTGGTATTTTGAGCTATTGAAATTAACATTTAAATGACCTCCCCATCCCAAGGGAAGTGGAGTGAAGGTGTTTCCAAATGCTGATTGATAGAAAACGAAAAAATGCAAGCGGTCTTTGCTGTTCATTTTATAAACATAATTTTTGTTCAAACGACTCCCGTAAGCTGACTCTGAGTCTGATTTGCTTCCGGGGTTTTATCTCCACGGTAGACGCCTGGGCTTGCCAGTTGGTCCTTCCTTCCTCTCTCCATCCCTCTGCCAACATTTTCTGGCACCTGTCTGCATCAGTGGGGTGCCCCGAATCCTCACAGGGAGCAGCCGGTAGGTGCAGGAAGAGGGAGGCAGGGCTGCCCCCTCCAAGGGAGCCGAGATGGCTCAGAGACACTTGGCCCCAGGCCCCTCCCCAGCCCTGCCTGCTCGCTCCGCTGGCTGCTCCTTGCAGCGTCCCTTAAGCCACGGGGTCATAGCACGTTGCACCTGATTTTGTGTCAGAAGAACGGAAGAGTGACCACGGGCACTGGTGGCCCATGGGCACTGGTTTCCTGCAGCTGCAACAACAACTGACCCCAGACTGGGTGGCTTGAAGTGAGACACCTATCCTGTCTCGGTCCTGGAGGCCAGAGTCTGAAGTGCAGGTGTGGGCAGGGCTGTGCTCCTGCAGAGAGTTTGAGGGGAGGACCCTTCCTTGGCTCCTCCAGCTTCTGGTCCTTGGCGGAGGCCACGTTGCCCCAGTTCCGGCCGCCATCACTGTGAGTCTGTCCCCTGTGTGCCCTGTGTCTCTCCGGGTCTCAAATTTCCCTCTCCTTGGTCGCCTAGGGACTACAGCCATGGGGTTTAGCGCGGGCCCAGCCTAAATCCAAGAGGAGCTCATCTTGAGAGCCTCAACTTCATTTCGTCTGCAAAGAGCCTCTTTCCAGGTAGGTCCCATTGGAGGGCCTGGGGGCTAGGACTTGGACACACCCTTTTGGGAGATGCCTCGTGGCTGTGGGTAGAGAGCAAGAACTTCAGGGCTGCTCAGGTCCTAACCCAAGCTCTGTTCAAGGTGTTGGGAGGAGGGACCCTGAGCTGCAAGAGAGCGGCAGCAAGATGGTGGCATGGGAGAATGTTCCCCAGGGATACCTTACGCATCCAGAGGGCTGGCGACATCTGCCCTCTCGGCCCGTGATGGGTCAAGCAGTCCTGGGAACCCGGCTGCGATGACTGTTCTGCTCCTGAGCCCACATCAAGCACATGGTTTACCCTGCAGCTACCTTGCTGTGCTCAGAGGGTCCGCTCCCCCTTCAGGTCAGAAAGAGCCCTGGCTTTCGACTCTGTCCCACATCGCCTCCAGTCCTGTATTGGACGTCGTCTGCCTACTCTCTCTCTCCTTAGCTCACATATAAAGCCCCCCTCGCCACACCTACTTTTGGGCCAAGCATGATTCTAGAGCTAGACCAATTGTGGGAGGTGAAATAGTCATGGTTTCTATATTTGCAGTGGACAGGCAGTTTTGGGGGAAGCACGTGAATGATACCTAAAATAAGTAGGTTGGCAAAGGACCACTGCAGGCTCAAGTGCATGGCCTCAGGTTCTGCCCTCGCCTGACACTGGGTGTACCAAGGTGGCAGCACCATTCCCCTCTTCCCCTGTCGCCAGGCATGGTTCATGAGGTGTCACCAGCTACGCACATCCCTCTGCCGTGGTGGGTGCAGGCCTGAGCAACTGCCAGAGCCATGCCATGAAGACACAAGAGTTTTTGGAGATTCTAATCCAGCAGGTCCGGGATGAGCTACGGTGACAGTTTCTTAGAACCTAACATTTTGATGTAATTTCAAACATATACAAAAGTTGCAGGAAATCTGCAAGAAACTGCCATTATACCCTTAAGCAAATGTACCAGCGGTTTACAGTTGCCCCACATGCCATCCTACCAGTCTCCTCATGCGCGTATGTGTGAGTGTGCCCTGACCTGAATCACTTTGACAGTCAGCTGAAAGACATTCTGCAACTTTACTGCTCAATACTTCAGTGTGTATTCCCTAACCACAGTATACTTATTGAATCAGGAAAGTTAATGCCAAGGAAACATCTAATCCAGAGCCCATACTTCAATTTCACCAATTGGGCCGAACTGTCCTTTTAAATAGTTACTTTTTCCAATCCAGGATCACATACCCATTCGATCTTCATATTCGTAGCATCCTTTAATCTTGAACAGTTTTTAGTCCTTATTTATATTTCCTGACTGACATTTTTGTAGAGTAGAGGTCAACTATTTTGTAGAATGCCCCTCAATTTGAGTTGACATTCAGACTTTCCACTTTATT
>NW_006986123.1:0-376 GCF_000164805.1 Carlito syrichta
AAAAAAAAAAGGATAGTTTTATTTCTTCTTTCTCAATTTGTTTGCTTTTTATTTTCTTTTCATATGTCATTCCATTAGCTAGGACTTTTAATATGATGTTGAATAGGCATGTGGTGAGAGGTATGGACTTCCCTTTTGCTCTATATCAGGGGAAAGGCATTTAATTTCTCAGCATTAAGTGTGATGTTAACTGTTGGTTTTCTTTAGATGTTTATCAAGTTGAGGAGGTTCCCTCTATTCCTTATTTGCTGAGAGTTGTAAGAAGATGTTAGATTTTGTCAAATGAATTTTCTGCATCTATTGATCTGATCATATAGTTTTCTTTTTTAGGGTTGATGAGATGGATTACATTAATTTGTTTTCAATGTTGAAACAG
>NW_006986124.1:0-1324 GCF_000164805.1 Carlito syrichta
ATAAGTTAGCTAGTTATGTCAGCTAGCTAAATTGTTAAGTCAACTGGTTAAGTCAGCAGGCTAGCTAGATAATTAACTAGGTAGCTATCTAGTTTGGACAGCTAGTTATGACAGCTTGCTAGCCAGGTAGCTAGATGGTTAACTCAGCTAGTTTAGTCAGCTTGCTAACTAGTTAAGTCAGCGAGTTAATTCAGCTGGCTTACCAGTTACCTAGCTGTGTAGCTAGCTAGTGAAATCAGCTGGCTAGCCAGTTAGCTAGCTAGTTAAGTAACATAGATCTGCCAGCTCACAAGCCAAATAGTTAGCTAGGTAGATAAGTCAGTTTGCAAGCTAGTGGACTACATAGCTAGCTAACTAGTTAAGTCTGCTGGCTAGACAGCTGGCTAGCTAGATAAGTCACCTAGTTAATTCACCTGGATACACAGTTGATTAGCTATGTAGCAAGGTAATTAATTCAACTGGCTAGAAAGCAGGACAGGAAGTTAAGAGAGCTAGTCAAGTCAGCTGGCTGGCCAGCTGGCTGGCTAGGTAATGACCTAGTTAAGTCAGTTGGTTAGCCAGTTGGCTAGGTAATTAAGTCAGTTAGTTAAATCAGCTGGGTATCCAGGTGGCTAGAGAACTAGAGAACTAGTTTAGTCAACTGCCAGTGAGCTGGATAACTAGTTAAGTCAGTTAGTTTAGTCATCTGGCAGGCCAGCTGACTAGCTCGTTAATCATCTAGTTAAGTCAGCTGGCTAACCAGCTGGCTAGCTAGTTAATTTGCCTTATTAAGTCAGTCCACTAGACAGCTTGCTAACTAGTTAAAAAGCTAGTTAAGTCAGATGGCTAGACAGCTGGCTAGCTAGTTATTTCAGCTAATTAAGACAGCTGGCTATCTAGGTAGCTAGCTAGTTAAGTCAGCTAGTTATGTCAGCTACCTAGCTAGTTAAGTCAGCTAGTTAAGTAGGTTAGCTAGCTAGGTATCTAGCTAGGTAGCTAGCTAGTTATTTCAGCTAGTAAATTCAGCTTGCTACCTGGGAAGCTAGCTAGTTAGGTCAGCTAGTTAAATCAACTGACTAGCTAGTTAAGCCAGCTAGTTAAGTCAGCTTGCTAGCCAGCTGCCTAGCTGGGTATCTAGCTAGTTAACTCAGCTGGCTAGCCAGGTGGCTAGCTAGTTAAGTCACCTAGTTAAGTCAGTTCGCTAGCCAGATGATTAGGTAGGTAGCTAGGTATTTAAGTCAGCTGGCAAGCCAGCAGGATATGTAGGTAGCTAGCTATTTAAGTCTGCTGGTTTGCCACCTGGCTAGCTAGTGATGTCAGCTAGCTAAGTCAGTTAGCTAGCCAG
>NW_006986125.1:0-599 GCF_000164805.1 Carlito syrichta
GGTGATTATTATTATTTGGATTTGAAATCCCACTCTGTTGCCCATGCCGGAGTGCAGGGGTATACACACAACCACTGTGGCCTCCACATGCCAGGCTCAGGCGATCATCTTGTCTCGGCCCCCAGAGTGGCTGGAACTACAAGCCTGCACCACCACCAGCATTCTTTAGATTTATGGTTGATGGCCAAGACGAGGGCTCACCCAATGTCCCAGGCTGGTGTTGAAACTACAGCCTCAGGTCTTCCACTTGATTGGGCCTCTGAAGGGACAAGGTGCCAGGCTGAGCCCATGAGCATGGCCTGTGGTTGTGGTGGTGGTTGGTATTATTCTGAGTCGGAGTTCTGCTCTGTTACCCAGTCTGGACCACATTGACCGACTTTTGGCCACAATGGCCTCTACCGACTGGGCTACAGTGATACTCCCACCACGTCCTTCCGGGTAGCTGGGACGAAATACCTGCACCACCAAGCTCAGTACATTTTTTTTACTTCTTGTAGAGATGAGGTCTCGTCAAGGTGCCTGGGCTGATCTCGAACCTAGTGGCTCAGGCCATCCTCTTGATTCAGCCTACCAGAGTGCCGGGATGACAGGTAGGAGAC
>NW_006986126.1:0-891 GCF_000164805.1 Carlito syrichta
ACCTAACCCTTGACTGCACCCCACAATTTTAAAATAAAAAATATGTTTTTTAAAAAAAGGGGTCTAAACTAATGAGAAATTAGAACCTACTGCAAAAATTTTATATTTCAGACAATTTTGTAGTGACATGTACAGACACATCCGAAGAGAAATCAAAGTATCAATGAAATAAAATATAAATCCAGCTAATACCTAAGTACATGTGGAATTTGTTATATAATAAACGTGTAAGAAACAGAAAGGAAGAAAAGGTGGGTATTTAAATAAATTAAATTGACACTTCTTGGGACCATTTGAAAAAGAAATGAAATTACATAACATTATAGGCCATCAATTGCTTTAATGTACAAATGATAAAAAATTAACTGTGATAGCAGAAATATGTATAGTACTTTAAAAACAAGAAACACAGATATCTAATTGGGAAACAAAATACCGAAGAAATAAATAAAAAGAATCCTACAGTCAGGTCTGTAACATTGAAGAATTTCTGTTTAAATAACATCACTGTAATCAAAGACAACAGGAAAACAAAAAAATTACTTAGAAATGTCACATATAGGAGTATGTAGATATGTACATATATAAATATACATGTATATGCATGTATGTGTGTTCTTAAAATTGAGAACCTGGGACAAAATTAGACAACATATAAGTATAGTAACAAAAAAGGAAATGCAAAAGGCCCTTAACTATATGAAAATATATTCTGTCTCACTAATAATGATATAAATTAACAAGGATGTATTATTTCTCACCTACATGATTGCAAATATGCAAAAGATTGACAAAGTACTCTGTTGGTGAGATTGGAGAAAACAAGTTATTTCAGGTATCACTGGTGAAACTTCATCTTCTGAAGAGAGCATATTGGCCACATAAACAAAG
>NW_006986127.1:0-478 GCF_000164805.1 Carlito syrichta
AGTGATTTGGGTGTTTAAAATAATTACTGAATGGGAAAGGTTTACCATCACCCTTTTTCTCGTTGTTGTTGAGTGGGAGTCCCACTCTGTCTCCAAGCTTGAAGTGTAGTTACACACTCACAGCCACCACAGAATTGACCTACTGGGCTCAGGTCATCCTTCCACATCAGCCTTCCAAGTAACTGGAAATAGATACACATCACTGTGCACAGCTATGTTTTTTATATATTGTAGAGATGAAATCTCACCAAGTTGTCCAGGCTGGCCTCTAACTTGTGGGTTCAGGGAATCCTCTCACCTCAGTCTCCCACAGTGCTGGAATTATAGGCATGAGCCAACATGCCTGGCACTTTTCCATTTTTACTTTTTTTCTGTTTCCAGTTGTTATTTTGCCTTGTTTTCCTCTCTTACTGCCCTTCTTTGTGGTTTTTATTTTTGTAGTAATGAGCCTTGATTAGTTTTTCATTGCCTTTGACAT
>NW_006986128.1:0-798 GCF_000164805.1 Carlito syrichta
CAGGATGCTGCTAACCCTGACTCCGGGTTCCATTTCCAGAGCTGCTTCCTGCAGGTGATGTGGGAGAAGGAAGACATGCAAGAGTGGATGGGGGAGCTGGATCATCGCTGTATCTAGCTGTCTGAAGAGACTGACACTCCTGGTGAGCAGGCAGGTTTTGGCTGTGGTACAGCAGCTCCCTGGGGGGGAAGGGCCAGCCTCTCGGCCCTGTCTCCTGCAGTTGAGTCCATGGCCCTGTCCCAGAACCAGAGGGCAGTGATGAAGGAGTGGCGCCAAGAGGAGGAGGAGGACCTCAGCCAACTGACCCAGGAAAATGAAGAGATGGAGGTAGGGCCCAGGACCTGTCTGCGGGCAAGGCGGATGGTGGGCGCACACTGAGCATCTCTCCCTTCAGGGCAGGTTTCAGGATCTGCAGAAGCTGGTGTCACAACTTGTGCACAAGCGTGAAATGTGGCATGACAAATTCCTGGCTGCTACCCAGAGCCCTGCTGCAGAGTCCACTCCAGGGCCTGCAGCCCCTCAGGCGCTGGGAGCTGCCCATGGGCAGCCAGCTGGTGAGTAGCACACTTGACGAGGGCAGGGCAGGCACAAGCAGGGTGCAGTGCTCAAATGCTGGCCTGTCTCCACTCAGGTCTCAGCTCAGTGAGCCTGACCAATGATGGGGAGTCGACACAAGGAGACACAGGGGGAGGGCACTACTCCCAAGAGTCCTACTACACAGATCACTCACCTGCTGTTGAGAATCCCATCACCCAAGAGAGCTCAGGCCTGGCCGACAAGCCCTGCATACCCTTTTTC
>NW_006986129.1:0-892 GCF_000164805.1 Carlito syrichta
AGATAAAAGCTACCCTGGTTTCTTTTTAAGTATCAATCTTACTTAGTACAACTATTATTATTTGTTATAATTTCATATTACATATTTAATTATTTATAACACTAATTTACAGGAATTTTAAAGGCACATATATTACAGGAAATGGAATGCATCTATATTACAAATAAACGTGTTCCTGGCTTCTAGGGTGAAAATGCATTTGGATTTGGTTATATGTTTGAAATCTGGACTAAAAAAGTATTTTTCTGCCAGGAACGGTGGCTCACGCTTATAATTCCAGCACTTTGGGAGGCTGAGGTGAGAGGACTGCCTGAGCCCACAGGTTTGAGACCAGCCTGGGCAACATGGCAAGACTTCATCTCTGCATTAAATCAAAAAATTAGCTGGGCACACTGGTGCATGCCTGTAGTTTCAGCTACTTAGAAGACTGAAGCAGAGCGATCACCTGAACCCAGTAGATTGAGGCTGTGGTAGCCATGAGCGTGTTACTGTACTCCAGCCTGGGCAATAGAGTGAGACACCAACTCAAAAAAAAAGAAAGAAAAAGAAAAAGAAAAAATGTGTCTTTCTAATGTATTGGTTTTGGTATACCAGAATTGCAGAGTAGTCACAATCTCGAATCCTACATGCTCTTCTGATTAAATGTACATTTGACAGGATCTATGTTCATTTCCCTTGAAATTAGGAGGGCTAGTGACTGCTGTAGAGATAAGTGACTGCTGGGCAAATAAATGTCCTCTAGGTTTTTTGTTTACTGGTTCTCAATCTAATCAAAGCCTACCACTCCTGCAATAATCTGCTCAGAGGTTTTAGTATTTTTCCCTCTATACTCATCCCTGTTTTCTGTGGGACTTTTATTGGAGAAAAGGAAAAGGTAAGAATTAACAATGTG
>NW_006986130.1:0-354 GCF_000164805.1 Carlito syrichta
CCCAGTGCTCCAGGGTGAGGGAGCTGCAGGCCTCCTTGGGTGGTGGAGGCTTCGGGTGGGGTTGGGTGCTGCAGCCAGGGAGAGGGGCTAGAGCTCCTTGGGTGGCTGCTGCTTGGGGCAGAGAGGGGTGCTTTAGTCAGGGAGGGGACCCAGAGTTCCAATGGGCAGGAGCTGAGGGCTTCTGTGGGTAGTGGTAGCTTGGGGCCAGGTGGGGCACTTCAGCCTGGGAGGGGGACTGGAGCTCGGAGAGGTGGGAGACAAAGGCCTCTATGGGCAGCAATGACTTCAGGTGGAGTGGTGCACTTCAGCCAGGGAGGGGGCCCGGATCTCTGAGGGGAGGATGCTGAGGTCCTC
>NW_006986131.1:0-692 GCF_000164805.1 Carlito syrichta
ATGGAAGGTCAATTTCTAGTTCTTTCAGAAGTCTGTTGGCTGAATCTTCATGAAAGGTCAATATCCCTGAGGCAGGGATTTCTTCTTTGTCTTATGTTAGACTGAATTACAAGATTAGATCAAAGAGGGCAACATCCATATAGCATGACTGGCATGTGAATAATTGGTTCCCAGCCTCTGAAACTGTTTAATAATTTAGAATTCTTGCTTTGGAGATGCACAGGAGATTTAGTTGTCTAGCAATAGTATTAGCTTATTTTTTTACAAGTGCATTTAGCCTATAGAGTGTCAGAGAGCAAATTTTAACTGTGTTTTATAAATGTCCATTTGTTTTTAGATAACAGTAGTTTACAATTCTTGGTTGAATCCTGATAACATGTTTCAGATAACAGCACAGACTTAGATATTAGCACCAAGCTATTATGAGTCAATTTTTTATCCTTACACAAATATATCATCACTTCAATATAAGTAATAGAAATGGAACATTTCTGGAAATTCTGAAATAATCCGAATGCCTTTCACACACACACTTCTTTTTGGTAAAGAAGCAACATTCCTTTTCTTATTTGAGTTCTAGATCAGTGGCTATCAATCCAAATGTTAATTACTTCAGGGTTCCTAAAAAATATCTATTTCTGGTCTCCACTTCAGAGATTAACTTTATAAATAAATAGTTGGGCTTGATGTTT
>NW_006986131.1:1814-5966 GCF_000164805.1 Carlito syrichta
TCACTAGATGTTTGATTTTGGTCCCTTTGATAATGGCTTATGCATTAGTTTTCCCAGTTGTGAAAAGAAAAAAAGATGCTTGTTCTACTTCTTTTATATAATTGTTATTTGGTTTACATAAGATGATTTAAAAATCAATGGATCTTTGTAAGACTTTATTAAATGTTAGTGATGATTATTATTCATATATCTTAGAAAACTATGAACAATAGGCACACTCCCTGGAAAAGATAATAATAAAACCAATTTAATTCTTCACCAGAGAATTTATGTGAGATAAATAAAGAAGGAAAGAGCACTATGAAATTGATGCAGAGAGGCTGAAATGCAAAACGACAGAGTCACTATACCTCAAGGACTGCCAAGTAGCTACTGCTACTGCAGATGCGGCATGGAATGATAGTCTCATTCTCCCATGTGTAGGACCATTGAAATTGTTTGTCTGCTCTTGTGCTCCCGTGTATTCTCACGGCTGAAGGCCTTTGCAGGTACACAGACCTATAGTCAGAGTTATAACGGAGTGTTATATAATATTTTGTTTTACAGCATGATTTCACTTTCAGCAGAACTTTAATTTGTATCTGGCATACAGGACCACAACTGGTAATTTGATGTTTTTATACATGTCACACTTTTTTGTGCATAATTTTGCTTTTTTAATGTTAGATTTTTATGTAATCATTCATATATTATCTGTAAATATTAATAGTTTTTATGATTTTGTATGTTATATTGTTTGTTTATTATTTTGAACTGATTGAAGCACTCAATTTAATGATGAAGAGGAAGAGTGACCACAGAAATTCTTATGACATTCAAATTTTTAAAAGTTTGCTTATCATTGTACTGTTAATTTTAATTTCCATATTTCTTTTATCGACTTCTTTAACACATTTAAGTAATCTCCCTTTCATTCTTAGTTTGCTTAGTGCTTTAATGAGGAATCAGTACCAAATTTGAACAGTTTTCTGTGCCTAGGGCTGTCATTCTCCATTATTTTCTCAGTGTCATAAATGCAGTAATTTATTTCAATACTTTAAAGATGTCACTTCTGTATCTTTTGACTTGCATAGTTTTGGATAAGAACTTGTCATTCTCTTGTTTGTTTTAAATTTAAGTAATCATTGAATCTCAAAAATGAAACTGTTAGATATTAATAACATACTTTTAAATATATTTCTGGACTGTGTGCTGTATATTTTATTAGAAATTTTGCTTCTATGTTCTATCTTCTATCTGTGTGGATTTAGATTTTCCAGACTAATACTTTATAAAAGTTATTGTATCTTTGTTTTTCATGAATAATCTAAATCTCCCATTGTTATCTATGTTGCACTCATATCTCTCTTTTGGTAAAATGTCTCAACAAATCTTTGTCCACTTTTTATTGCATTTTTTTTCTATATTTGAGAGTCTGTTTGCATGTAACAAAGTCCAGGTCTTTCACAGATATGTGTTTTACACATATTTCCTCTTGTTTCTGTGTGTGTGTATGTGTGTGTGTGTGTGTGTGAGAGAGAGTGTGTGTTTGTTGTCTATAAAAAACTAAATTGTCTTATTTTGTTGAAAGCAATTGTGCCTTATAAAAATTTTTTATGCTACCTAATGAACTTTGTCTTAACTAGGTTTCCAATGCTATTCTTTAAGCAATTTATAGCATTAATTTTTATACTTATTGGTGTAATAAACATTTTTTAAAATGAAATTTGAAATAAGCATCAAGATACTGTTTTTGCAGGTGACCAGTGTTTACAGCATCATTTGTTCCAGAGATTTAAATATCTTCCAAAAAAAAATGAGTCTATTTCTGGGTCCTCTATTTCCTTCTTTTGGTTTACATTTCCAGTCTTTCTTTTTAAATGATATTCGCTCTTTCTAGTTTAAGCTAAAAACTTCCATTTTGATTTATCTACACATTTTAAATAAAGACTTTTAAGTCTAAAAATTGCTTGAGCTTTGTCCCACAGAATTTGTATTTTATGTTTCCATTTGTTCTATTCCAAATATTTCCTGAATTTTCTTGTGAACTCTTTTTGGCATATGGTTTATTCAGAAATATGTTGTTCAATTTTCAATAATTGGAAGTTTTAAGATATTTTATATTATTAATTTCTGCTTCAGGACATGGTAGTGAGAAACTATAATCTGTATTATTTTAATATTTAATAATATATGTTTCATGACCCAGAATATGGTCTATCCTGGAAAATGCTTCATGTTTACATTAAAAGTGTGTTGGCTATTGTTGAATATGGTATTCTCTAAGTTAGTTCAACTTTATTGAGAGTGTTTTTCAAGACTTCTTTGTTCTTACTATGTTGTTGCCCAGCATGTTCTATTGGTATAGAGAGAGGAGTGATGGAGTTTGCCACAATAACTGTGGATATCTCATTCTCCCTTCAGTGCTGCCATTTTTGTATTTATGTATTTTCAAGATCTGTTGTTTGTGCAGACACTTTTAGTATTGGTAGTCTTATTGAGGAACTTACCCCATTATCATTAAGTAAGATTTTCATTATCCATTGATGCTATTAATTTCCTGAAGTACTTTTCTTTTTTCTTTCCTTTCTTTCTTCTTTCCTTCTTTTTTTATTTGAGACAGGTCTTCACTTTGCTGCACAGGCTAGAGTATAGTGGCTTACTCATAGTTCACCATAGTCTCAACTCCTGAACTCAAGTGATCCTCTTGTCTGAGCCCTCACAAGTACTTGGGCCTATAGTCACCCACCACTGTGCCTGGCTAAATTTTTGTATGTTCTGTAGAGATGAGTTCTCACTTTGTTGTTTTGTCTTGTCTTAAACTGCTCACCTCCCATAATCCACCCATTTTTGACTCCCAAATTGCTGGATTGCAGGCATGAGACATTGTTCCAGTATCTGTTTATTTAATTTCCTCTCCTCCTTCTCTTAGGTATTGTTGCTTGCCTCTTTAAAGTCCTAGGCATTCTGAAATCTCCATCATCTGAAATATTTTGTCAGTATAATGCAGCAGGTACTGCTCATTTGTGATATAATTCAACTGTCCTGATAATGTTATCACCTTGGGCTCATTCAGTCAAATAATAAATGTAACAAATGCAACAACTTTCTTCTATACTTATGTCTTTGTTGTTCACATGTCCTAAGTCTTTGAGTGTTCTAGACTTTGTATTCTCTCTAAATAAAAACTGAAGTCACTTTTAGTTCTGAATGTTATGACGTTTACTTTCCCTTTCTAAACATATCCAAAATTGGATTCCTGCTTAATTCATGCTGAAGAAAATAACAGTTAATTTTTACTTATCACTTAAAATTACCTTTGGTTCTTATAAAAAGTTTCTGAGAGGAGAACTGTTATTATTCTGTTTCTCAAGAGAGGAAACCAAGGTTTTATGGATACAGATAACTTGTCTAGGTACACCAACAACAAATTTTATACATGATATTCAGCATCATATCTTTTTTATTCAATAAAACTTATCAATCCCCTACCAAATGCCCGGTACTCTTCCTCTCTAAGATTTATTATGTTCCAGGAACAAGGTCACAAACAATAAAGAAACTACTCATAACCTGATTGAGGGATAAAGCTGAACATAAATTAGCAAATATATTAATGTAAGTATAAATATATTAATAAAAATTAAGTAAAACATTAAACACATTGTACATAGGGTAAGTACTAGAGAGAAATGGAATGCAGCGAAGGGGCATAAAGAGTATGAGTTGTTGGGGGAGATTGTACTAGGTAATTATAGTGAATGCAAAATTTAAGAAGGAATGTGAAAGAGTTCCAGAAAACAATTATGCGCATATCTGGGGAATTAATTCCAGACAGAGGGAAGAGCCAGATGGGAAGACCACAAAGCCAAACTTCCGTAGAGTATTCAGGGAACAGAAAGGACATTAGTGTGTTTGTAAAAAGAAGATTTAGCATGGAGAAGACAATATTATCAGAAAGGAAATGGAGGGCTGAGAATCCTAGGGCTTTGGATGCATTTTAAGGTTTTTGGCTTTTGCTTAGCATAATCCATTGAAGTGGCTTGAATGATATGATCTGATTTATGTTTTAGGAGAAGCCCTCTGAAGGCAATGGTAATTAGAGATTGCAGTAGAGTAAGGACTAGATTGGGAAGACAAATAATTAGTAAAATAATAGATTTACTCAAGATT
>NW_006986132.1:0-440 GCF_000164805.1 Carlito syrichta
AATGCTTTGCAAAAAAAATTCATGACTTTAATTTTTCCTGGAGACATGAGCTATAGCAAATAGGGTCCAATAAGCAATCAAGAGGCTATCTGCCAAGAATGGTTCTCATATAGATGGATGCAAGGAGACTTGAATTTGACCCCTTGACTAGGAAATGTCTGAAGTAACTGGGAAGATTTATCTTGCCACTAGATGAAATATATTGCTAACCAGGCAGGGGTTTCCTTGTGAGTGTTTAATTGATATCCCATTCCATTGAAACTTGCTCTGAGACCTATCCAGGAATGACCAGGTAAGTGTTAATTTTATCTGTCAACTGGAAAGGTGTTTTGGATGAGGCTAACATTCACACTAGTAAATGCAGAGTAAGCAAATTTCTCTCATAATGTGGGTAGCCCTCATCCAGTCAGTTGAAGGCTGGATTCAACAAAAAGGCCTGC
>NW_006986133.1:0-387 GCF_000164805.1 Carlito syrichta
CATGGCAGCCCTATTTATAAGAGCAAATGACTGGGAGAAGCCTAAATGGCCATAGATAGGAAACTCATTAAATAAATGGTGGGACATCATAATTGAGTATGTGTGTGCAGCTACAAAAAGGAATGAGAATGATCCCTAAGTATAACTATGGAGTGACTTCCTGGGCATATAAAGCGAACAAAGAAAGTTTAAAAAAAAAAAAAAGAACAATATGCTGTCATTTATTAAAGAAAGGGGATACACACATGTATGCACCCACAGAATTTGCCTGTATTAAAAAAAAGGAAAACTCATATATTTTTAAAAAGGACTACTTTTTAGGGAGCAGAGAATTCAGAGATAAAAGGTAGCCTTCTTAATTACATTTTGTTTTGCAAATTTGACCTT
>NW_006986134.1:0-402 GCF_000164805.1 Carlito syrichta
AGTGATGAACAATTTGGACGTGCACTCTTTCCCATGTTTTCCACACTACAATAATAGCAAACGGGTGTGGCACACACGGCAGGTGTGCGCTGGCCGAGTGTAACGTATGCTGCACCAACATGGAGGCCTTCTGATAGCTCTATGTTGCAGCTGCAGATCCGAAGCCAGGCTGTCTGGCTCCAGAACCCATGCTCTTAACCTTGACACTATAGTCTCTGCCATGCCAAGTCTGCCATCCCTTACCCTCCCACCTAGGCCCTCTGACACAGAGGCAAAATCTTACCGAGCTTCATGTGGCCCAGCGCCATTCCTAAAACAAGGAGAACCTCGAAAAGACCCTTTTTGGGCTCTTGAGCTGAACCCACAGCAGTCAGGTGCTGAGGTCCCAGCATGCCCAGGAGC
>NW_006986135.1:0-489 GCF_000164805.1 Carlito syrichta
ACAGAGAAGGCTAAGTCACTGGGAGCCATTAATGTAGAAGTACCATCAATGGTGCACCCAATACAGAGGGGGACCTTACACTGGTATACCCATCAAAGAACAGGGCCAGCCACTGGGGCGACTATAACAAAAAGAACTAGTCACTGGAATACCCATCTAAGAGAGTCAGTCACAGATCTATACATCACAGAGGAAGGCTACTCATTAGGACATTACTCATAGATGGTGTAGTCACCTGGGCACACAGTGATTGGCACACCGTCACCTATCACACAGAGGGGCCAGTCACTGAGGTATCCAACACAGTGGAGGCCCAGTCACTGGGGCACCCTTTAGAAGGAAGACCAATCACAGGACACTGACCACAAAGGAAAACATCCCTGGGGCATCCATCACAAAGGAGGCCAAGTCACTGGGGAACCCATCATGGAAGTCTAGTCACTGGGGCACCAACCAGTCATGGGGAACCCATCGTAGTGGATGGCTAGT
>NW_006986136.1:0-868 GCF_000164805.1 Carlito syrichta
CTATCCAGCTAAATGGCTAACCAGCTGACTTAAATAGCTAGCTACGCAGCTAGGCAGCTGACTAGCCTACTGATTAGCTCGCTGACTTAACAAGCTAGAAAACTGACTTAACTGGAGGACTTAACCAGCTAGCTACATAGCTAGCCAGCTGTTTTAACATGGTGGTTTAACTAGCTAGTTACATAGCTAGCTATCTAACTAGCCACCTGACTTAACTAGCTGACATAACTAGCTAGCAAGCTGACATAGCTAGCTGACTTATATAGGTAGCTTCCTAGCTAGCCAGCTGACTTAATTAGCTGAAATATCTAGCTAGCCTGATGGATAGCCATCTGACTTAACTAGCTTTTTAACTAACTAGCCCACTGGTTAGCCAACTGACTTAACGAGCTGACTTAACTAGGCAGTCAGCTGTTTTTCAGCTGACTTAACTAGCTGTGTTAACCAGCTAATCAACTGGCTACCCAGTTGACTTAACTACTTAACTAGCTGACTATCTGTCTAGCCAGCTGTCTAGCCATCTGACTTACCTAGCTGACTTAAGCTAGCAAGCTGGCTATCCAGCTCACTTAAGTAGCTAGCTTCCTACTTAGCCAGCAGGCTAGACAGTTGACTAAACTAGCTGTCTTGACCAGGTAACCTGCTGCCTAGCAAGCTGACTTATCTAGCTAGCTACCTACCTAGCCAGTTGACTAGGCAGCTGACTAAACTAGCTGACTTAACCAGCTAGCCAGTTTGCTAGCCAGTTTACTTAACTCGAAGGCATCATTATCTAGACAGGTAGCTGTCTAGCTGACTTAACTAGCTGGCTACCTTCCTTGCCAGTGGCTAGCAAGCTCTTATCTATCAGAATTAACCAGCTAGCCAG
>NW_006986137.1:0-336 GCF_000164805.1 Carlito syrichta
AGCCCAGAAGACATGGCCAGACCTAATCTCAGCATGAGATCCCCAAAATCGAGTCAGACGAGGTGGTGCCCGAAGTCATGATCATGCAGCTGTGTCTCAGCCTGGCCGACAGAGAGACCAGCAGCAAAACAGATGCCTTCCAAGTGTGTCAGTACGGTCCTCCATGGTCCCCAGGGAGAGGTCCGAGTGGGCAGGGGATGATGGAGTGAGCAGGAGAGAAAGGAGACATCCCCCCACCCGAAGGAGGTTGACTGGCGACCAGAATCTGGGCTGGCAGCACCGTTGCCGAACCACCTTGATCACACTTTGCCCAATGGCTGGCAAAGCTTGGGGCCA
>NW_006986138.1:0-401 GCF_000164805.1 Carlito syrichta
GTTTGCTAGGTAGCTAATAGTTAAGTCAGCTAGTTACGTGAGCTGGATAGCTAGTTGTCATCTAGTTAATTCAGCTGGGTAGCTAGCTAGTTAAGTCAGCTGGCTAGCTAGCAGGCTAGTTAGTTAATTCACTTTGTTAAATCAGCTCACTAGCCAGATGATTAGCTAGCAAGCTAGGTAGTTAAGTCAGCTGGCAAACCAGCGGTATATGAAGGTAGCTAACAAGTTAAGTCAGCTGGCTATCCAGCTGGTTAACTAGGTAGTTAGACAGTTATGTAAGCCTGCTAGCCAGCTGGCTAGTTAGTTAAGTAATCTAGTTAAGTCAGCTGGCTATACACCTGGCTAGCTGTGTAGCTAGCTAGTTATGTCAGCTGTCCAGCCAGCTGCCTAGCTAGTTAAGT
>NW_006986139.1:0-331 GCF_000164805.1 Carlito syrichta
AGTATTGAAAAAGATTGAAAGGAAATTAGATTAATGGAATGGAAAATAATGTAATGGATACAACAAGAAGGGCATGAAATGCAGAAGAGTGGAATGCAATAGAGAGAAATGGAATGTAATGAGGAGGAAGCAAATGGAGAACAGTGGAATGAAAGGAAAAGCAATGGAGAACAATGGAATGTAATGGAATGGAGCGGAATGGAATAGAATGGAGAAGATCAATGAGAAATAAAGTTGAATGGAATGGAATAGAGAGTAATGGAGTGAAATGGAAAGGCAGGAATGGAGCAGAACAGAATAGATAGGAACTTAATGGGGAAAAATGGTACAA
>NW_006986140.1:0-366 GCF_000164805.1 Carlito syrichta
GGCTAGCCAGCTTGCTACCTTAAGTCAGCTAGGTAAGTCAGCTGGCTAGCCAGTTGGCTAGATATATATCCAGCTAGTTAATTCAGCTGACTAGCCAGCTAGCTAGCTAGGTAGTGAGCTAATTAAGTCAGTTGGTTAGCCAGCTGACAAGCTAATTATGTCAGCTTGTTAAGTCTGCTGGATAGCCAGATAGCTAGCTAGGTAGAAAGCTAGTTAAATCAGTTGACTAGCCAGCTGGATAACTAGTTAATTCAGCTAGTTATGTCAGCTGGCTAGCCAGCTGGCTAGCAGGTTAAGTCAACTAGTTATATCAGCTGGCTAGCCAGATGGTTAGCGAGGTAGCAAGCTAGTTAAATCATCTGGATA
>NW_006986141.1:0-6184 GCF_000164805.1 Carlito syrichta
CCATCCTCTCGGCCTTTACCTCCTAAACTGCTGTGATCACAGGCTTTTCATTTGATTGACATCCTGGTTTTCCTGCCTGGTCTTGAACTCTGGGCTGGAGGTGATCCTCCCAGCAGGCCTGCCCTCACCCAAGGTTTTCTGGGTTTTACTTGGGATTGAGGTGCGGGCTTCCAATGATGTCCAACCTGGTCTCTAACCCCCAGGCTCCAGCCATCTTCCTGTCAGCCTCCCAGAGTGCCAAGGAGACAGGTGTGAGTTGCCAGGCCATCTCTACTCCCCCAATGATTTGAGAGTCATGTCCTCCCTTTCCCAGAGGCGACCATTGGGAGCAGCATGTGAGCCCACCCTGGGGAATGAGGCAGATGTAGGTGTGGGCGCCCCAGGGGTGATGCACCACTGCACCAGTGGCTATCCCCGGGGATGACTCAGTGGATGACTATGGCCACCCTTGCTGGGTTCCCAGGACTTTGGAATGCAGTGTGCCTCACGGTGGGGCCCAAGCAGGGAGTGGAGACCAGCACAGGGCCTCATGCCTGTCATCCTTGCTCTCTGGTAGGCCGAGATGATAGGTTGGCCTGAGCTCCTAGGTTCAAGCCCAGCCCAGGCACCTTGGCGAGACCTCGTGTCTAGAAATAGCCAAAAAAATGAGCTGAGTGTGGTGGTGCATGTCTGTCGTGCCAACACTTGGGAGGCCACGACCTAAGGATCGCTGGAGCCCAGCTGGTGGAGGCCATGGTGGATGAGAGTGGGCCCCTGTGCTCTGCCCTGGGTGACACAGTGTGACTCTGACTCAGAATAATAATACCAACCACCACCACCACTAACACCACAGGCCAGGCTCAGGGACTCAGCATGGCATTCTGGCCCTTCAGTGGACCAGGTGAGTGGATTGCCTGAGCCTGCATGTTTTACAAGAGCCCGGGACACTGGGCAAACCCTCATCTCGGCCATCAAAATTAAATCCATATATTAGCTGGGTGTGGTGGTGCGGGCTTGTGGTTCCAGCCACTCGGGGGACCAAGGCATGAGGATCACCTGAGCTCAGCAGGTGGAGTCCATGGTGTTCATGAGCATGCCCCTGCATTCTGGCCTGGTAGACAGAGCTGGATTCTGACTCGAAATAGTATTAATCATCACCACCACCACCACAGCCACCCTGCACAAGGTGTCATCCTCAGGTTGGGAGAGGAAAAGGCACTTTCTGGCATGTTGCTCATGGAATATTTCAAAGCTGACCACAGGGCACGTTCATCCCATGCATTCAGCCATGTGCTCCAGAAGTCCAGACTCCACCCTCCAGACTTGTGTCCCCTAAGGCAGAGACACTTGTGAACTCACAGAAGAGATGGCCCCCAGTTAGGGTGAACTTCGGGTACAGAGTAATCAAGGCAATCCAACAACACCGTGGCCAGCCCTGGTTCCAGTTCCCTGGTCTGCCCTTCCTCTCCCAATCACTCCATCATCCCCCTCCCATGCCTGCCTTTCACTGGGGAGCCATGGATGCACATCATAATGCATGTGGGAGGCTTCTTTTTTGTCACTGGGGTTTCTGTGGACTGGTTTGGGGTGTGGTGACATGATCTTGACTCCTGAGGCCTCAACTTATGGGTCTCAGAGTTGGAGTCTCACTCCATCGCCCAGGCTGCAGGGTGGTGTATTGTTCCAGCCACCATAGACTAAGCCCACAGGGTTCTGGCAAATCTCACCCCAGTCTTCTGAGGAGACTGAAAGCAGGCACACCACCATGCCTGGCTCATTTGGGATGGAGGGTAGAGATGAGTTCTCACTGAGTTGCCTGAGTGGGTCTCATCTGTGGGCTCGGGCTGGCCGCTGGCCTCTGCCTACCAAAGCGGTGAGGTGATGAAGCTGAGTGCCTGAGCCTGGCCTCAATACCTCATCAAAAATGAACCAGAAGGCCTGGCATGGCAGCCCATGCCTGGAATTCCAGAGCTCTGAGAGTCCGAGGTGGGCAGATGGTTAGAGCCCAGGAGTTCAGTATCGGCTGGACCATGCAGGGAGAGCCCATCTCCATACCCATCCAAACAGAGGGTCTGTGGTCGAGGTGCCCATCTTCCCAGTCACTCAGGAGACTAATGCAGGAGAATCACCGGAGCCTGCAATTTCGAGGCTGGCGGTGAACAATGGTAGTTTCCACGGGCCCCAGCCTGGGTCACCGAGCTAGACCCTGTCTCCAAAAAATCAGAATTATACACAGATACTCAACTGCGCATGGTGTGTTCACAGGGCAATTGGCTTTAGAGCCAGGAAAAATGGGATTGGGGGAAGAAATGTCCCTGGGTGAGGGATGTGTTCCTTTCCCTTTTTGGTGGAAGATCCTCATTGCCAAGCTGAAGGGTTGGCCTCCCTGGGGCACATTTCCACCTCATAGAGAGAGTCGGCAGGAACACGGCCATGGAGCCCCAGGAACTCCTGTTCTAAAGGGAGGCAGCCATTGCTGTGCTTCAGGCAGGAGGGTGCCGAACATGGGGATCCTCATATGTGCAGGGGGCGGGAGGACTTAGGGAAGAAGGTTTGCAGGAGAATGGATGTCTTTGTTGTCTTACATTTTCTTTCTTTCTTTTCTTTCTTTTCTTCTTTCCTCACTATGTTGCCCAGGTTGCTCTCAAACTGCCCAAATCAGGACATCCTCTAGGGCTTTGCCTCCCAAACTGCTGCAATAACTTTCGATTTGGTCAGCATCCTGGTCCTCCTGCCTGATCTTGAACCCTGGGCCTGAGTTGATCCTCCTGGCAGGCCTGCCCTCACCCAAGGTTTTCTGGGTTTTGCTTGGCATAGAGTTGGGGGCTTGCTATGATGTCCAACCTGGTCTCTAACTCCTGGGCTCCAGCCATCTTCCTGTCTCAGCCTCCCAGATTTCTGAGGAAACAGATGTGATTTGCCAGGCCATTCTCTCTCCCCCAATGATTTGACAGTCATGCCCTCTCTTTCCGAGTGGCGGTCCTTGGGAGGAGCATGTGGGTCCACCCTGGGGAATGAGTCGGGTGGAGGGGTGGGTGCACCAGTGGTGACACACCCCTGTGCCAGCTGCTCTCCCTGGGGATGGCTTGGCGGGTGACTACGGCCCCACTCGCTGGGTTCCTGGGATGTTGTAAGGCAGCGGGCCTCGCGGTGGACCCCGAGATGGTGTGGAGGCCAGCTTGTGGGCTTACGCCTGTTATCCCTGCAATGTGGTAGACCGAGGAAAGAGGATGGCCTGAGCCCTAGGCTCGAGATCAGTCCACGCACCTTGTCTCTAGAAGAAGTCAAAAAAATGAGCCGAGCATGGAGACACACTCCTGTCATTCTGGCCACTCAGGAGGCCATGATGGGAAGATCGCTGGAGCCCAGCCTGTGGTGGCTGTAGTGGCTGAGAGCAGGCCCCTGCACTCCGGAGTGGGTGACAGAGTGGGACTCTGACTCAGAATAATAGTACCAACCACCACCACCTCCACAATCTGGGCTCAGGGGCTCAGTCTGGCACCCCGGCCCTTCAGAGGCCCAGGCAAGTGGACGACCTGAGCCTGTGGTTTCAAAAAGCCCTGAGACACTGGGCAAGACCACATCTCAGCCTTCAAAATTAAACCAAATATTAACTGGGTGTGATGGCTCAGGCCTGTGGTTCCAGCCACTTGGGGAACCGAAGTGCGAGGATCACCTGAGCAGCCGGTGGAGGCTGCAGTCACCGTGAGTGTGCCCCTGCGTTCTGGTCTGGTTGACAGAGCAGGATTTTGACTCCAAATAATAATAATCACCACCACCACCACCACCACCACGGCCACCCAGCACGAGGAGTCATCCCCAGGGATAGGAGAGGAAAAGGCACTTTCAGGCCTGTCATGCATGGGATATTTTGAATATCTCGTGCACTGGGCACATTCATCCCGTGCCTTCAGCCATACGCCCCAGAAGGCCTGGCTCCACGCTCCAGACTTCTGCCTCAAGACAAAGACGCCTGTGAACTCATGGAACAGATGGCCCCCAGTTAGGGTGGCCTTTGGTAACAGAGTGATCAAGGCAATCCAGCAACATCACAAACAATCCTGGTTACAGTTCCCCTGTCTGCCACCTTCAGCCAAGGCAAGGGACCTTCCTCTCTCAATGACTCCATCGCCCCCCTTCCATGTGGACCTTTCCCTGGGGAGCCGTGGATGCATGTGGTGATGCTCGTGGGAGGCGTCTTTTTTGTCACCAGAGTCTCCATGGGCCTGGTTGGGGTGCGTTGGCATGATCTTGGCTCCCAGGGCCTCCCAGGAGGCTCAGACAGTCCTCCCACCTCGGGCCCAAGCAGCCAGAACTCCACAAGCCACCATGCCTGACTCGATTTTGGGGATTTCTTGCTGAGAGGAGGTTCGGCCATGTCACCTGGCTTGTCTCCGACCCCTGGGCTCAGGCAGCCTCTTGCCTCGACCTCGTAGGGCACAGAGCTGACAGTCATGGGCCACAGTGCCTGTCCTGACCTAGCACATTCTGTTGATGGGGTTTATGCAAAGGAACATTGTGGGATGGAGTCTACCACATCCCATGTAACCGGGATTGTGAGTGCCACCAAACACAACTCCAGTTTTCATGTTCCTGGGAGAGACAGGTTTTCACTATATGGCCCAGGCTGGTCTCCAACTCCTGGGGCCAGAGTTCCCCCACCTCGGCCTCCCAAAGCCACAGCCCAATTGTCTCCTGATCCACCATGTTTTGGGTCCTCTAGGCCCAAGTCTGGGTCTTCCTTCCCAAATGATCTCTCTCTGTTCACCAAGATCCCAGCTCCATACACAAATGGATGTGAATCGTTTTTTCCTTTTTTCTTTTTTTCCTTGAGCCAGAGTCTCCCTCTGTCACCCAGGGTGGAGGGTGATGACTCGCTCCTGGCATCCGCAGCCTTGGCCCACCAGGCCCCAGTGAACCTTCCCCACATCCTTCTGCGGAGCCGGAATGACAGGCATGTGCTACCATGCCTGGCTCATTTGGGAAGGAGGGTAGAGATGAGGTCTTGCTGAATTTCCTGGATATGTCTTGGACACGTGGTCTGGGACCAGTCTCTGACCTCAGCCTCCCAAAGTTCTGGGATGACAAGGTTGAGCCCCCAAGTCCAGCCTCGATCCTTCATCAAAAATAAACCAGAAGGCCGGCCACGGTGGTCCAGGCCTGGAGTCCCAGCACTCTGGGAGGCTGATGCGGGAGGATGGCTGGAGCCCAGGAGCTCAAGGCCAGGCCGGCCGCACAGGGACACCCCATCTCCGCACCCATCCAAACAGGTGACCTGGGCTTATGGTGCCCATCATCCCTGCCACTCGAGAAGCTGAGGTGGGGGGATTGCTGGAGCCCACGATTTTGAGGCTCGCGGTGAACAACGGTGATGTCTCTGGCCCTCAGCCTGCAAAAGAGCCACACCCTATCTCCAAAAACATCAGAATCCTACCGAGATTCTCAACTGCACATTGTGTGTTCAAAGGGTGACTGGCTTTAGAACCAGAACAAATGGGACTGGGGGGAAAGAAATGTCACTGGGTGAAGGACGTTTCCACGACTTTTCTTGGCATAAGTTCCTTGTTGCTGGGTCAGAGGACCACCCTACCTGGAGCACATTTCTCACCTCAGAGAGGAGAGCCGGCAGGAACCCAGCCAGGTATCCTCACGAACTTCCACACCAAAGCAGTGGCAGCCTTTGGGTGGGGGTTATGGCTGAAAGTTGCCAAGCTTGGGGGACCCTCCTACATGGGGGCATGGGGGTAAGGACTGAGGGGAGAAGGTTTGCAGGAGAATGGATTTCTTTGTTGACTAATATATTCTTTCTTTCATTTTTTCTTTCTTTCTTTACCTCTCTCTCTTTTTTGTTTCATCACTTGTTAGCCCTGGCTGCTCTCAAACCACCCAAATCGGGACATCCTCTCAGCCTGGGTCTTCCAAACTGCTGAGATCATAGGCTTTCCATTTGGTTGACATCCTGGTCTTGAACTCTGGTCCTGAGACAATCTGCCAGTGAGGCCTGCCCTCACTGAAAGTTTTCTGTGTTTGGCTAGGGGTTGTGATGGAGTCTTGTTATGGTGTCCAGCCAGGTCTCAGCTCCTGGGCTATGACCATCTTTCCATCTTGGCCTCCCTGAGTGCCGAGGAGACAGGCATGAGCCGCCCGACTTCCACCTCCTATGATTTGAGAGTCACGCCCTCCCTGTCCCTCAGGCAAACCCTGG
>NW_006986142.1:0-759 GCF_000164805.1 Carlito syrichta
GCAGGAGGTTTCAAAGGTGGCCACTGAGCACGTTCATCCTGCACTTGTGGCCACACATCCTACAAGGCCTGCCTTCACCCTCCATACTCATGCTCCATGGAAAACACACGTGTGAGCTCATGGAACAGACAGCCCCGATTTAGGGTGGCTGTCGGGCACAGAGCAATCAAAGTGGTGGGGAAAGCCACAGCCAGACCAGGTTTAGCAGGGAGTGGGCCCCTTCCTCTCCTGATCACACCATCATCCCCTGCCCATGCATACATTTCCCTGGGGAGCTGTGGACGCCCATTGTGATGCACCTGTGAGGTATCTTTTTTGTCGCCTGAGTCTCTGTCAGCCAGGCTGGGGCACAACAACACGATCGTGGTTCCCAGGGCCTCAACCTGCAGAGCACAGGCAGTCTTCCCGTTTCGACCCATGAGCAGCTGGGAGTCCAGGATCATCATGCCTGACTCCATATTGGAGACCTCTCACTGAGACAAAGTCTTTCCACATCCCTCAGGCTGGTCTCCGACCCCTGGGCTCAGGCTACCTCCTGCCTTGGCCTCCCAGGGTGCGGGGCTGTGGGCCATGTGCCATGGTGCCCGACTTGGACTCACATGGTCTGTCAGTGGGGGCGATGCAAAGGAATGCCATAGGATGAAGGCAATAGCATCCTGTGTCCGAGACAGCAGCTGCTACCACTGTGTGTGCATTCCTGGGACTGACGAGGTCTCACTACATGACTCAGGCTGGTCTCGAGCTCCAGGGCTCCAGCAG
>NW_006986143.1:0-370 GCF_000164805.1 Carlito syrichta
GCACTTTTGGAGGCCAGGGTGAGAGGATTGCCTGAGTCCATTTGTTTGGGATCAGTTTGGGCAATTTGGTGAGATCTCATCTCCACAATAAAAATCAAAATATTAGCCAGGCATGGGGGGAAATCCCTGTAGTTCCAGTAACTTGGATGGTGAGGCAGAAGGATCACCTGAGCACTGTAGGATGAGGCTGCGGTGACTGTGGCATGCCACTGTATTGCAGTCTGGGCAACAGAGTAAGAACCCAATTCATAAAAAAAATAAAGAAAGAATGATAGATTTGGCTGTAATTTATATTAAAAAATGAATTAGGATTCATTAATTATTATTATTATTTTTAGCCAGTTTCACTCTGTTGCCCAGGCTGGATAGC
>NW_006986144.1:0-449 GCF_000164805.1 Carlito syrichta
TTGTAGAATGATTTGAGTTCCTCCGGGTATATTCCCAATAGGGGGATTGCTGGGTCATACAGAAAGTCAATTTCTAGGTCTTTCAGAAATCTTCACACTGTTTTCTAAAGAGGTTGCATTAGTTTTCATTTCCACCAGTAATGTAGAAGCATTTTTAATCTCTTTTTGTAAATAAGGCTACTTGCCATGCACATTATTCTGTGTGTGTGTGTGTGTGTGTGTGTGTGTGTGTGTATTACAGTACATTTATTATGTTCATATAAACCTCCTTCATTCATTTTATGGATGTTTGCTATTCTAACAAATAGGTTAAACATGACTTATTTAACCAATCCTATACTGATAGTTGTTCATTTTACTTTAATTTAATTCTGTGGCTATTACATGCCATGCTGTCATGGAATTTCTTGTTTATATATGTGTGGATACACACACACACACACACGCTA
>NW_006986145.1:0-858 GCF_000164805.1 Carlito syrichta
GGTCGACGGAGAGGCCTCCCACGTGTGTCAGGATGGGCATTCAGAGCTCCCCAGGGAAAGATCAATATTGGCAGGGGACGATGGAGTAATTGGGAGAGGAAGGGGTCCCCCCCAAATGTGGCAGACAGGGTGACCAGAACTTGGGCTGGCCACAGAGTTGCTGGACTGCCTTGATCGCTCTGTGACTGACGGCTGCCTTAACTTGGGGCCATTTGTTCTATGAGTTCACATGCGTCTTTGCCATGGGACACGAGTGTGGAGGGTGGTGGCATGCTTTCTAGGATGCATGGCCGAAGGCATGGGACAGATGTGCCCAAAAGCCAGCTTTGAAACCTCCCCTCCCCAGTAGGGGAAATGCCTTTTCCCCTCCCATCCCTGAGGTTGACTTCTGGCATGGTTTGACAGGGGAGTCGGTGGTGGCAGTGGTGGTGATTATTATTATTAAGAGGCAGAATCTCGCTCTGTCACCCAGGCTGAGCACAGCTGCAGGCTCAAGGCCACTGCGTACTCCACCTGCCGGGCTCTGGTGATCCCCCTGCCTTGGCATCTCAAGTGGCTGGAACCACAGGTCTGCACCACCATGCACAGTTAATATTTGGATTTGTTTTTCATGGCCGAGATAAGGTCTCGCCCAGTGTCCTGGGTTGGTCTTGAACCCAGTCTCAGGTCGTCGACTCGCCATGGCCTCTGAAGGGACAGGATGCCAGGTAGAACCCCTGAGCACAGCCTGTGGTTGTGGTGGTGGCCTTTGGTATTATTATACTAAGCCAGAGACCTGCTTTGTCACCCAGGACAGAGCACAGAGGCCCGTTATCGGGCATCACAGCCTCCCCTGGCTGGACTCCATCCATCCTCCCA
>NW_006986146.1:0-307 GCF_000164805.1 Carlito syrichta
AAGAAAGAAAGAAAGAAAGAAAGAAAGAAAGAAAGAAAGAAAGAAAGAAGGAAGGAAGAAGGAAGGATGGAAGGAAGGAAGGAAAGAAAGAAAGAAAAGAAGAAAGGAAGAAAGAAAGGAAGGAAGGAAGAGAGAGAGGGAGGGGGAGGGTGGAAGAAAGGAAAGAACGAAAGAAAGAAAGAAAGAAGAGGAAAATACATTCTCCTGCAAAACTTCTGCCCTCAGTAATTCCCCCCCATCACCCCCACAAGTGAGGGTCCCCCAAGCTCAGCACCTTCCAGTCCCAACCCCCATAAGTGGCTGACCC
>NW_006986147.1:0-306 GCF_000164805.1 Carlito syrichta
GAGGCTCTGATTTATTTCAGGGACACTTAGGTCTCAGTAAACCTCTGAGAAGTCAGATAACCCTCATGCAATAACATGAGCTGAAATTTGCCTAGAAGACAGCCCTTTTCCTGCCAGGCAAGAAAAAATGACCTTAAAGGACTGAACTGGATTTACTGTAGCCCAAACTGAGTCCCTGCCTATCTCTGTGAGCCCTCTGACTGGAGAGAGGTATATTTTGCCTGGCCACAGACTTCCCTAGAAGTTTCTTAGAGAAGAGACAGGCGAGGAGTTATATTGCGAATTCATTATAACTAATGTCACTGC
>NW_006986148.1:0-331 GCF_000164805.1 Carlito syrichta
CCACTACATTCCATTCCATTCCTTTCTCCAACTTTCCTTTCTTTTCTATTCTATTCCTCTCCAATCCATTCTTCTCCATTCCATTCCATTCCCTTTGACGCCACTGTACTTCATTCCATTTCACCCAATTCCATGCCATTACGCTTTGTACCATTTTTCCCCATTAAGTTCCTATCTATTCTGTTCTGCTCCATTCCTGCCTTTCTATTTCACTCCATTACTCTCTATTCCATTCCATTCAACTTCATTTCTCATCGATCTTCTCCATTCTATTCCATTCCGCTCCATTCCATTACATTCCATTGTTCTCCATTGCTTTTCCTTTCATTCC
>NW_006986149.1:0-577 GCF_000164805.1 Carlito syrichta
GAAGGCTGAGACGGAAGGATCACCGGAGCCCAGCAGATTGACGCTGGGGTGGCTGCGAGCATGCATACCACTGCACTCCAGCTTGGGTGAAGGAGTGAGACGCCAAATCAAAAAAAAATTAGTCAGGTGTGGTGGCATGGGCCTGTAGTTTCAGTTTTTCAGGAGGCTGAGGTGGGAGGACTGCCTGAGCCCAATAGTTGGAGGCTGCAGTGAGCCGTGATTATGCCACAGCACTCCAACCTGTGCAACAGCAGGTCGAGGCTGCAGTGGCTGGGAGCGTGCCACTGCTCTCCAGTCTGGGCAACAGAGTGAGATGTCAACTCAAAAAACAAACAACAACAAAAAACAAACAACAACAAAAAACAAACAGTTGGCAAGCCAGGCACAGTGGCTCACACCTGTAATCTCAACACCTAGGGAGGTCAAGGGGGGAGGATTCCTTGAGCCCAAGAGTTTGACACTAGCCTGGGCAACGTAGCGAGACCCCCGTGTCTACAAATAAGCAAAAATTAGTCCCTGCTACTTATTCTGGAGGCTGAGGTGGGAGGGTCGCCTGAGCCCAGGAGTTCGAGGCTGC
>NW_006986150.1:0-367 GCF_000164805.1 Carlito syrichta
ACAAACACACAAACAGCACTGCTAAAAGTTGGCAAAGGACACTGATAGACACTTCTCAAAGAAGACTTAGAAACGGGCAACACACACACACACACACACACACACACACACACATATATATAAACGGGCAACAAACACACACACATAAAAGCTCAACATAACTAGTCATCAGAGAAATGCAAATTAAAACCACAATGAGATATCATCTTACACCTGCCAGAATGACTATTACTAAAAAGTCAAAGAACACAGATGCCAGCTCGGTTGTGGAGAAAAGGGAACACTCATACGCGGTTAGTGAGGTTGTGAACCAGTTCAACCTGTATAGAAAACAGTGTGGGGATTCCCCAAAGAAGTAATAGTTGAA
>NW_006986151.1:0-343 GCF_000164805.1 Carlito syrichta
TTCTGAATTTTGTGCCTTCTGTGTTCCAATGTAAGGAACAGAGAAAGAGGAAAAAGAAAACTACACACTACACCTCTTCTAGTAACTGTAATTGACATCTTTCTTTCTTTCTCTTTTTCTTTCTTTCTTTCTCTCTCTCTCTCTCTCTCTTTCTTTCTTTCATTCTTTCTTTTGTTGGAGTCTCACTCCATCACCCAGGTTAGAGTGCAATGGCACTCTCATGGTCACGGCAGCCTCGATCTTCTGGGCTCTGGAGATCCTTCCACCTCAGCCTTCCGAGTATCTGGTACTATAGGCAAATGCCACTACGCCAGGCTGATTTTTGGACTTATTATAGAGATAA
>NW_006986152.1:0-311 GCF_000164805.1 Carlito syrichta
TAGATTTATCTACAGAAACATTTCAGGTTAGAAGAGCTTGGAGCACCATCTTCAAAGTTCTAAAAGATAACCAATTTCAACCAAGAATAACCTACCCGATTAAGCTAAACTTAGTGAGGGAGAATTAAAATCTTTCCCAGGCATCCAATCCCTAAGTGCTTGCACTACCTCTCAACCACCTCTAGAAGACACACTTAAGAAAGTATTAAACACAGAAGAAAAGGAAAAAAGAACAACATTCTTCAAAAGAGTAAGGAGAAACAGTGAAAACACACATAAATCAACACTAAAACCAAAAGAAAGACAGCAAA
>NW_006986153.1:0-7377 GCF_000164805.1 Carlito syrichta
CCTCACGAGCCCACTCTGTGCCCAACAGGGGAGACTCTCACCTTCCCAGGACTGATCCTGGGTTCCCCATCCCCATCCCCTCTGAGCCCCACGAATGAGCCTCTCCCTCTGCTCCTGTCACGGACCTGTGCATTCTTGGGCTTCCAAGAGAGGGCCCATTTTTCCAGGTCTGGTTTTTCATTCAACAAAGATCCTGGCCTCCTCCACACCAGTCCCTTTGCCACCAGCGGGTAGGCACTCATTCCTGTAAAAAGCATCTAACCTGCTGGGCATAGTGGCTCATGCCTGTCTTCTCAGTACTTTGGGAGGTAGAGGCGAGAGGATTGCCTGAGCCCATGGGTTCGAGACCACCCTGGGCAACTTGGTGCAACCTTGTCTCTACAAAAAATAAAAAAGTTATCCAAGTGTGGTGGCATGTACCTGTAGTCCCAGTAACTTGGAAGGCTGATGTGGAAGGATCATCTGAGCTCAGCAAGTAGAGGCTGGGGTGGCCATGAGCATGCCACTGCACTCCAGCTTGGGCCACAGAGTGAGATTCCAAACCCCCCCAAAAAAAGCATCCAACCCACAATCAGCCTGGAGTGGAGGCCCCAGAAGCCTCCAGAAATAAACACTCATTATGCAAAGAGATACTCAGTGTCCCGCCCTCCAATTAAAGTATTTCAGAGGTTTAAGGCTGGGGGTCCTTGTACACATGTGAGCATGGAGCTTGTACATGTACATTCATGGAAGAGTCTCTAGGGATGGAGGGTGGTTCACTTCCAGGGCAAAAGGGTCTGGGGCTCAGGACCTGCCTCGGCCAGTGACCACTCCAGGTACACTGAAGTTAGAACACTTAGTGAGTTAATCTGGGTGCAGTAGCTCACACCTATAATTCCAGCACCTTGAGAGACCAAGGTAGAAGCATTGTTTCAGGCCAGAAGTAGGCCAAAAGACTAGCCTAGACAACACAGTGAAACCGTGTTTCTATTACATTTTTTAAAATTGAAATTAAAAAGATTTTAAGGCCAGGGGTGGTGGCTCACTTCTTTAATCCCAGCACTTTGAGAGGCTGAGGTAAGAAGAGTGCTTGAGCCCAGGAGTTTGAGATCAACTGGGCGACATAGGGAGACCTCATCTCTGTATAAAATAATTTTTTTAAAAAATAGCCTGGTATAGTGTCATGCCTGCAGTCCCAGCTGCTCAGGAGGTTGAGGGAAGAGGATCACCTGAGCTCAAAAGGTCGAAGCTGTGGTAAGCCATGATCGTACCACTGCACTCTAGCCTGGGTGACAGAGTGAGACCCCGACCCCCCCCAAAAAAAATTTAGTGAATTAATTGCACCCATCTCAAGGCACTGGCTTCAGGATTAAAAAGGAACACACATGTAAAAAGCCCCTAAGCTGCAAAATAGTGTTATTCATGAGAAGATGCAGAGAGAGAGGGTCCCCTGAGTGCACTCCTCATGAGGGTACTGGGCTCAGATGTCTACATTCACTGTTTTTTCAGTCCTAATCACAAACCTGGACAATGCAATGGTGCTACCATGAGACCCATTCCACAGATCAAACTTTGCTGTTATTTGGCGAGTCACTACGAAAGGCAAGAGTCAGACTTGGGTGGTGTGGCAGAGAGGGGCCAAAAACACTTAAAATTATTCCTTTTAAAGATCAACCTGCATGCTCCAAACCTGATAGACATGAGGCTTGAGAAAACTAAATAGCCACAAGGCACATTCCTGGAAGTGCAAGATAGTAACCAATTCACAACTTTACTCCCACATCCTCTCTTTGTGAAGTGATTGTTTACAACCCCTACTTGTCATGTATACCCTGGAGATGATTTGTTCTTTGAAAATCTGGTTTTGCTAAATACCACCTTGTAAATTACAAAGAAAAATGTATGGCCATACAAACTGACCCCTCCTTTACCTAAGCTAATGTATAAAATCCCTCTCCTCTTTCTTCAGGTTACTCAGCCTTGGAACATTACCCCGCTGAGTCATACCAGTGCTAATAAGCTACTACTTCCTAAGGTAGAACTTCCTAAGACAGCCTCGGTGTCACGGCCTCTCTGTTTTCGCACAACAGTGGGAGACTCAGAGGCCCACAGGACACACAACACCCTCTAAAAGGATGGAAGGCGAGGCCCAAAGAGACACACCCTGGGATGAGAGACACTGCATTCTTGATTCTTTCATTTTTCAAAATAGTCCTGCAGGTTGTCACATGGTTCTGAGGACAGCAGCACGCGGTGGGTCATGGCTGCACCTTGGGTCTGTGGGCCTTCAGGGCTGCCCAGTGGAGAACCTGCACTCTCGCCCAGGCTGCATGTCACCTGCCTCAGTTGCCTGACTGACTGTGGGTGGGCACAGCTCCCATCACTTCCAACCAGCCCGTCCTCATCCCTCTTGCATTTACTAGAAAATGTGGGGGCCCAAATCTGTGCAGCGGCCCAAGCCAGACACCGAGCAGAACAGAACATTCCTTCCCTTCTTTCCTGCAATCCCCAGGCACACGTACATCATTTGCAGAGGTCTCTCACTACTGTGTCTCTCAGTGCCCCCATCACTGTCGGCCACCAGCTGGACTCCCTCCCATCTTTCTCCAGAACATAGGCCTGGTTCCCTGGGTTTGAGTCTGGCACGAGGCACAGACGGTGCTCAAAGACTTCGTGGATGCTGCCATATAACAGCAACCCTCACGCCACCAGCATGGGCCTTGGCCGCGCTCCTTCCTTTCAGCCAGTGTCACCTTATGAGCTCACTCTCTGCCTTTTGGGGGAGATGCAGCAGATAAGGCCTTGCCTTCCCAGGACTGATCCTGAAACCCCCATCTCCACCTGCTCCAAGCCCCTCGAATAAGCCTCCCCCTCTGCTCCCTTCATGGCCCCATCCGTTCCTGGGCTTCTGTGAGGGGCCCTAGGTCCACAGAGAGGGTGGGCTTTCTGAAACCCCGTCCTCGGCCTTGCCCACCCTGCTTCAAGTCCACGTCATGAGAGCAGACTGTAGCCCCAAGTCAAAACAGGCTTTCCAGGTCCCAGTTTCTGCGTCCCTTCTCAGCCTCCCTTCAGCCTCCTCTCGGATGACTCCTCCTTCCCTGACTGCCTCAAGTCCCCACTGCTGGCCCCTCTGTGAACTTGTGGCTCATGGCGGTGACTCCCTGATTTCTCTTCTAAATCCCTCTCCTGGACCAAGAGGAGGCCAAAAATTCCCTAAAGAGACCATCCCTCTCAGCCCCGGGTTCCCAGAGTGCAGCCTGTCCAGGGTGCGCTCGAGGAAACCACCACTCACAAAGAACCAGAGGTTTCAAGTGTTCCAGGAAACTGAAAGAACGATAGCCCTGTGGGAATTTTTTTTTTTTTTAACAAAACAGAAGACGATGTTCTTTGCTTCAATGTTCAGGTCTGCGAAATGGAGACTCCAGCATAGAGTGACAGGAAGGAAGTCCCCCAAGCCTCTGTCCCTATCCCCAGCTGGCTGATCTCCCTATCTGGAGCTTCCTCCCCAAGGCCCAAAGGGACAGGCTCTGTCACCAGGATGCTACCTGTCACCAACCGACTTCAAAGCACCTTTATCTTCAGGCCCACCTACCTTCTCTCCTTATCCCCTTTATTCTTGGTTGGCCAGGCATACCCACTGCCTTATCTGTGATGTTCTCAAGCTGTTTTCTTTCCAAGAAGGGTGACTCCTATATGCAGACCTCCAGCAGGTGAATGGAAGATGACCCCTGGGGCTGAGATGTGCTTCCTGGGGTGGAGGGAGGGTAGCACACCCTGGAGCTGTGTGGGTTTCAAGGGCTCAGTTTCCCTTTTGTTCCAGGAAAGAATCAAGACCTCACCAGCTTAGAAGCTGCAACATTTGGGCAGCGGGGGCTGGGTTGGGCATGAGGTCTGCCTGTGGGGATCCCTTCCGGCAAAAGAGGGAGACTGAACAGCAGAAATTGGGGCTATTTCCAGGAATCAGGTCACCCTGGGTTGGCTGCAAATGGGGACAGGCCAGGAGTGAGTGCAGGAATGGGAGACAGCTGGCATTCAGGACAACTAAGGGTCTGCAGGGACCCCATCTGTGTGCCAGGCATGGGGCTAGAAGCTCGAACCCCTGGGGCCCTCAAGGGGCCTCTGACCTGGGTCCCAACCCCTTTCAGTCAGATCCTAACTACCTTGTGCTCAGCTTCCTTGAATCCCAGACACTGGGTCACTTCAGATGCCTGGAATAGCTTAAGGCAGTGCCTGGCACAGCCAGACATCAACTTCCTGTCTCCGTTCCTCAAGGATTCTGCCAGGAGAGGTTGTGTTTGGAAGGCAGCCACTGCTGGGTCCCCAGTGTATAGCCACATTTGGAAGGCAAGTGTTGCTCCATAAAAGGTCACTGAATGCATGAATAAGATGCAAATGTGAGCTAGGACACAATTGGGGACAGAACAACAGAGCAATCAATAAACTTGATAAAACGCACTTGAATGGCTGAGCCCTGGAGATGTCCCTAATCTCGTTCCTGCTCTTCCTGCCTTAGGGCCTCAGAGCTGCCCCCCAGGCCTGAACTACCAACCCCATCCCACCCCACCCCACTAAATCCTGAGCCTGTGGGAGGCACCACAGGACAGCAGAAAGGACAAATGGCTGAAGTCCCCAGAGTCCCCTTTTCAACAGTGGCCACCTCACAGTTTGCTATGAGGACTCCTTGGGTTAAAATACAAAACGTAGCCGGGCTCGGTGGCTCAGCCTGTAATCCCGCGCCTTTGGGAGGCTGAGGTGAGTGGACTGCCTGAGCCCGTGGGTTCGAGACCCGCCTGGGCAGCGAGACCTCACCTCTACAATAAATCAAAAAATTAGCTGGGCGTGGTAGCGCATGCCTGTAATTCCAGTTACTCGGAAGACTGAGGTGGAAGGATCGCAGGAGCCCAGCAGGTAGAAGCTGCGGTGGCCGGCAGTGGCCACTGCACTCTGGTCTGGGTGACAGAGTGAGACTCTAAGTCAAAAAAAAAAAAACAAAACGTGCTTGGAGCTGGGCCTGGCCCAGGGAGCCCACATGTCAGCTCTATGATCCCTGGTGCTGCTGTTGTTTCTCAGTGGGGGCCAAAGGGAGGCCCACACTTTACCTGTATGATGTCCACTTGTACACCTAATCCTGAATTGTACCCCACACAGTTAAAATAAAATATATGAAAAAAAGAAGAAAGAAATCCTAAGTCCTTGGGTCAGATCCTGGCTCTCCTCTGGCACCTAGCTACCCCTTCCCGAGCTCAGTTTCCACACGTGGGAAAGAGATCTTTAAACCTGCACTGTCTTCCCCAAAGGGAGGAACACACAGAACAGAAAGCATGCAGTTTTCTAAGCTGGTAATGCAGGTGCTAATAATTGTAGCTATGTAATTGAATGGAGGTGACCTTCCCTACCCTGATCCATTCACTTACCCGCCATTCTGACACCGCTGTTGGACAGCATACCTCTGCCTGCCCTTCCTCCTCAACCCCCCTCCCACTGTCATCTCCATTCGCCTCTGCCCCCACCCCACTTCCTGGTAGGGCACTCAACTTTGATCACCCAGCTGGACTCTGGTGCCAGGGAACCAGAGACCTGAGACCATGACCAAGATGAGAGAACGTGTCGGTCCCCACATCACACAGACTGCCCCCAAAGCTGTGGAATGAGGAAGAGCAGGGACATAGGGAGTTCACGCACAGTCCACCCTCCCCTGCCAGCCTGCAGGGCCGCTGCCCAGGTTTGCCTGTGCCTGTGTACACCTCTGCGCGCATGCACCTTCCGGGTTACAGCAGTGTGAGCAGCAGGACAAATCTCCCAGGGCCAGAAAGGTCATCCTCTCCCAACGGCAGGGACAGTGAGGGGGGAGAGTCCTGTGGCCCTAGGCAAGCTACTCCCCTGATGTCTCAATCTCTTCATCTACAGAATGGAGTCTGTGCCCCCCTGGCCTGCAGAAGACACCCTAAAATGTCCTGGAAACTAGAGTCTGAAGACAGCTTCCCACCAGACTCATGACTTGTTTGTCCTGGTACTTGAGAGCAGAGTGTGGGTTCTGCCCCTCCCCCCGAGCTGTGCAACCTTGGGCAAGTCATTTGGCATCTCTGAACCAGCGCTTTCACATGTGCAAAACAGAAATGGCAATGGGAGCTTAGGCAGAGGTAAGCAGTGACAAGCTCTTCAAGAAACATCAAAATGCCATACCAGGTGAGCCTGTGATGTGGATTAACATCTAGAGAATGAGACAAAATGCAATGATGGTGATGGTTATACTAGTAACACAAGTGGCAGCCAATGGTGAAGCTTAGGAAATGGCCCTTCTTACAAAAGCCAGTTGAGCAGACAAGAGCATACATCTCCTGAATTTGGGCTCCCACTCAGGTTGGAGGCAGACCCTACTTCTCATCTTTTGGAGAGAAACATGGGACATCATGAAAACTCAAACTCCAGACTAAATAAACAACTGTCGCTATCTGTTCCCTCAACTGTCCCCAATAAAGGTGCTCAAGAGAGTCTGACTTTTGCAGATGAGGACGATGGAGCTAGGGTTGAGTCAGGTTCTCAGGAAAGTTACAGACTGGTTTCTCCAATCTCAGGATCCATATGTCCATCCATTTCATGCAAAGAGCCCAGCAGAGGCATTCCTAATAGGAAGGCTGGCGTGGGCTGGCCTCCTGGCAGATAGAGCCAAGATTCTCTGGAACAACTCAGAAGGACACAAGTTGCTGGGCTGGCCTTCCCAGCAAAAATCCCTAGCAAGCCACAACCATCAGTTCGGAGCAAAATTCCAGACAGGCTGTGCCCTCCAACTGAGAAAGGATGGAGAAGTTCTTGCTCGCTGGAGAGAATGTTCTGGAAAATGCAGGTGCAACCGAGGTGCGGACGTGCCTGGCCATTCTCAGCCGTGGTACCTTCCTGAGCAGTCTCCTCCGAGCCTCCATTGCCTCATCTGAGAATGGGGCCACACATGACAGAAAATGGGGCTACATATGACAGTTTGTGTCCCATGATTGCTGTCCAGCTTGAAGAAGAGCGTTAACAAAGAAAAAAGACTTTGTGGCTGGGCACGGTGGTTCAAGCCCATAATCCCAGCACTTTGGGACATTGAGGCATAAGGATTGCTTGAGACCAGCCTGGGCAGCATAGCAAGAGCTCATCTCCACAAAAAAAGAAAAAAAAAAAATCACAAAATTAACTGGCCACCATGGCATGCACTTGTAGTCTCAACGACTCGGAAGGCTGAGGGAGGAGGATCACGTGAGCCCATGAGGTCCACACGAGGCCAAGGCTCGTGAGCTGTGATGGTGCCACTGCACTCCAGCCTGGGCAACAGAGTGAGACCTCAACTCAAAAAAGAAAAACTTAGCATAAACTTAAGTACCCAAAATGTGCCTGTTCATCATAGGAAAAGACAGGGGT
>NW_006986154.1:0-425 GCF_000164805.1 Carlito syrichta
TAAGCAAGGTATGGCTAACTTACATGGCACATTGTCACCATTTACTGGGTCTACTCGACCAAAACCTTTGAGTTCCAATTACCAAAAAGGCTTTCATTAAGCTAGAGAATGCTTACCTAAATTTCATAAAAATGGTGATCCTTTAAATCAACAACGAGCCACCCCTGGGAGTACAGGACTGAACTTGTGTTCCTCCACCACAACAATACTAACTCCGGACGTTCCAGTAACACCAATTCCTGTGGGAGAAGGACCCTCTCCCAGAAGGAATAGTGGGTGTAATATTACAAGGAATTTCCATTATTTCTGGAGTGGTGGATTCGGATTACACAGGGGAAATCCAGGTGCTTGTTGTTCCCCCTAGCAAAACTGTGCAGTTTAACAAAGGTCAGAAAATAGCCCAGTTGCTGCTCCTACCTTATCAT
>NW_006986155.1:0-720 GCF_000164805.1 Carlito syrichta
AACTTAGGATAAACATTAATGTTAAGGTTTTTACTTAATTCAGTTTTTAAAACTCTATGTTGACATCTATAGAGTAGGTTTTCACTAAACTCATAATATAATAATCAGACACTTTTATGACAGATCAACTAAAACAGAAAGCAACCTTGAAGGGCCTGGGTAACATTACTAAAAGTTTCTTTTGAGTTCTCTTTAGAAACAAGCACTGCAAGAAAAGAGAAATTTAACGAGGACATCTGGACAAGGGAGGCGATCACAGGACTCTGAAGAACATAAGAGCCTAAGATGAGAATATTCCTGACACATAAAGAAATATACACTTAAAGAAACTTCCTTGAAACAATTGTAATTTGGGACATTGGACTGAGAGTGTCATTGTTGGGTTTATGAATAAGACGTTGTCTGGAGGCCTATAGGAATCTTGGTCTGTTCGCCACTAAAGTCTGTGGGAATCTTGGTTTGTTCGCTACTAAGACCACTAACTGGTAACTTTTATAAGATATGAATGTGAAAGTTTTCTTTGTCTTGCCCCTTCAAAAATGGTATAAAAGCTCTGTATTAACTAGCATTAAATTGTCATCTGATCAAGAGGCAGGTGTCCGTGTATATGATCTTCGTTTGTCGCCTATCTGTCTCTCCTTCGACACTTCCCACGACCCTTGGGGAGCGGACCCCCACAAGTGTCGCCCAATGCCTGGGAGCTTGAAGGTAATCTTTTCT
>NW_006986156.1:0-400 GCF_000164805.1 Carlito syrichta
AGCTAGGCAGCTGGCTAGCCATCTGATTTAACAAGCTAGGTACCCTGCTAGGTAGCTGGCCAGCCAGCTGACTAAACTAACTGACTTAAATAACTAGATACCTAGCTAAACAGCTGACTTAACTAGTTGATTTAACTAACTAACTAGCTAACTAGACAGCCAGATGGCAGGGAATCTGACTTAACTAGCTGACTTCACTAGCTAGCCAGCCGGCTGGCCTGCTGACTTAACTAGCTGACTTAACTAGCAAGCCAGCTGCCAGGCAGCTGAATTTACTAGCTGACTTAACTAGTTAGTTACTTAGCTAGCCAACTGGCTAGCCAGCTGATTAACTAGCTGCCTTAAATAACTAGCCAGCTGGTTATCCAGCTGACTTAACTAGCTTGCTACCTAGCTAGCC
>NW_006986157.1:0-790 GCF_000164805.1 Carlito syrichta
CCAGCTAACTTAACTAGGTGACTTAACTAGCTAGCCAGCTGGATAGCCAGCTGACTTAACCAGCTAGCCAGTTGGCTAGCCAGCTGATTTAACTCAGAGACATCATTAGCTAGCCAGGTAGATATCCATGTGACTTAAATATCTAGTTACCTACCTTGCCAGTTGTTTTTTCAGTTCTATTAACTAGCTGAATTTACCAGCTACCATCTAGCTAGCCAACTGACTTAACTAGCTCGTTACCTAGCTAACCAGCTACCTTACATTTTTATCTAACTATCTAGCTACATAACTAACAAGCTGACTTAAATAGCTAGCTGTCTAGCAAGCTAGCTTACTTAACCAGCTAGCTGACTAGTTAGCTTATGTGGTATCTAACATTCTAGCTAGGTGACTTAATCATCTGATTTAACTCGTTAACTAGCAAGCTAGCTGCTGACAAAACCAGCTGACTTAATTCGTTAGCTAACTAGCTAGCTAGCCTACTCAACCAGCTGATACAACCTGTTTGCTAACTAGCTAGTTAGCTGACTGAACCAGCTAACTTAACCCGTTAGTTAACTAGCTATCTACCTCACTCAACCTGCTGACTTAACCAGTTAGCTCACTAGTTAGCTAGCTGTATTAACCAGTTGACTAATTTAGAAAGGTGACGTAACTAGCTGACTTAGATAGCTAACTTAACTATTTAGCTAGCTGACTTAACTGGTTGACTTAACTAGTTAGCTAGCTGACATAACTACCTGAATTAAATAGATACTTAACTATTTAACAAGGTGAATAACTAGCTGAT
>NW_006986158.1:0-656 GCF_000164805.1 Carlito syrichta
ACTCCAGCACATTCTGGTCCTCTTGACAGTTGTATTCGGGTGGCTGGTAGTACAAGTCCCATAGGAGCCTCGGGACATTTAAGGCCAGTTTCCCAGAAAAAAGAATCATACTGCCGTATTTGCATGTAACTTTGGTCTTAAGATGAACTTGGTAATCCTTAAATTTCCGTTTGTACTTTATTTGTAAAGGGGCCGAGGGTTTTGCAGTTGCCAAATATTTAGTACGAACTATTAAAATGTAACCAAGATCCATGGATTCCACGTCCCTAGGAAACATTTGGGCATCTGCATTTTGCACACAGAGTTTTGGAATCCACATGGACAGGGAAATTCAGGGCATCTTGCTGAGAACGGAAATTGAATTCAGTTCTTTGAGTTCTCAATAGCCTACATCTACAAAATCTCTTGTTAAGGTGTAATCAGCAATCTGGGATTCTATGTCGCCACAATTTTAGTAAGTTTATTGAAAAAGGACGAGGAAGCTTGGTTTCCAATTCCTCAACAAGTTTATGATAGTATTTCTCTTGATGTCCATGCAGCAGGAATTCTAGGTCACCAGGAAATATCTTGGCGTCTTGCTGAGAACAGGCCTCCAACCCAAAAAGTGACAGAATGTTTTGCTAAGAGATAACCACCATTCAGGTTTTGGGAGTAGG
>NW_006986159.1:0-630 GCF_000164805.1 Carlito syrichta
CTCCACTGGTATAGCAACAGTACCCACCAGAGAAAGAGGAGGGAGCCAGTTACCGCCATTACCCTGGCAGTCCTCTTTGGACTCAGACTGGCAGGAACAGGGACGGGTATAACCTCCCTAGCAGCACAGAGCCACCAATATGATGGCCTCAGGGCTGCTATAGATCAAGACATTGAAAGAATAGAGACCTCCATTTCTCATCTTCAAGATTCCTTAACCTCCTTATCTGAAGTGGTCTTGCAGAATCGTATTCTGCAATTAGTATTCCTGCATCAGGGTGGACTGTGAGCTGCACTAGGAGAAGAGTGCTGCTTCTATGCAGACCATTCGGGTGTCATTAAAGAATCCATGGCCAAAGTCCACGAAGGCTTAGCCAAACGGAAATTAGAACGAGAACAGAGACAAGGATGGCTTCAAAGTTGGTTAAACTACTCACCTGGGTTAACCACACTATTGTCTGCTTTAATAGGCCCCGCAATCATACTCTTGTTGTTGCTAACCTTCAGTCCATGTATTATAAACAAACTAATAACTTTTGTAAAAACCAGAATAAATGCTGTGCATGTTATGGTCCTCAAACAACAATATCAACAGGTATCCCTAGACAACTCAGCATGTTAAAGGAATCTA
>NW_006986160.1:0-826 GCF_000164805.1 Carlito syrichta
TCGGGTAGGTTATTCTTGGTTGAATTGTTTATCTTTTAGGACTTTGAATATAGGGCTCCAAGCTCTCCTAGTCTGCAGGGTTTCTGCAGATAAATCTGCTGCTATTCTGATTGGTCTTCCATGGTAGGTGATCTGACCTTTTTCTCTTGCTGCCTTTAGGATTTTTTCTTTGTGCCTACTTCATTTAGGCGAATTATTATGTGTCTAGGAGTTGATCTTCTCATTTGTTGTCTTGCAGGGGTTCTCTGAATCTCTTGTGTTTGAATTTTTGCATCATTGATTAGATAAGGGAAGTTTTCTTGAATGATCTCATGGAAAGTTTGTTCCAATGTGGTCTCTGTTTCTCTTTCTGCCTCAGGGAGTCCAATTACTCTTAGGTTAGGCCTCTTGAGGTAGTCACTCATCTCTTGAAGATTTTGTTCTGTCTTTTTGAGCTTATTTTCTGTGTTTTTAAGAGTTTGGATTATTTCTATATTTTGGTCCTCAAGCTCTGAGATTCTTTCTTCTGCTTGGGTAATTCTGCTTTCCATGCTTATCAATTTGTTATTTATTTCATTCACAGTGTTCTTTATCACTGTTATCTCAGATATCAGCTCCTTCCTAGTTTCTTCTTGTGTCTCCTCAATTCTTTTTAATCTCTCCATTATTGTTTTGATATCTACATTTGCAGTTTGAGACCCTTCATTCTGGGGGCTTTTCATTGTTTGCATTCCAAAGTCAGTTTTCTCAGTGTCTGCTCTTCCAGGTGTCTGGGAGAGACCCATAATCTTCTTTTGATTTTTCTTCATTTCTGTAGATTTTTCTCCCTCTCCCCCTTTCCCTCCCC
>NW_006986161.1:0-884 GCF_000164805.1 Carlito syrichta
GGATATCAAGAGAAAGACTCCAATAAAGTTCTTGAGGAATTGGAACCCAAGATTCCTGGTCCCTTTTCAAAAGAAACACTAAAAATGTGGCGACAAAGAAGCCCAGATTGCTCTTTAAAACTTATCAAGAGACTTTGTAGATATAAGCAATTGAGAACTCCAAAAACCGGATTCCCTTTCTGTTCTCAGCAAGATTCCATGATTTTCCCTGTCTATGTGGATTGCAAAATTCTGTGTACAAAATTGCAGATGCCCAGATGTTTCCTAGGGAGGTGGAATTCATGAATCCTGGTTACAGTTTAATAATTCGTACTAAATCTTGGACAAGTGCAAAACTCTCGGCCCCTCTGCAAATAAAGTATAAACGGAAATTTAAGGATTACCAACTTCATCTTAAGGCCAAAGTTTCATCAAAGTATGGCAAGATGATACTTTCTTCCAGGAATCTGGCCTTAATTGTCCCGAGGAACTTAAGGGATTTGTAATACCAGATACCCGATTACAACTCTCAAGAGGACCAGAATGTTGCTGCAGTCCTGAAATGACTGATTCATAATACCCACAAGCCAAATATCTCCGAAATATGAGACGAGCTCAAAGCCTTGATTCTTGTTTATACCACAGGAAGACACCCTGAGAATTTTTCGGATTGTGGACTAGTGTATCACAGATTCCTTATTCTTCTTTAGCGAGGGGCCGTGTAATGTCCTGTATATGGGGAATCCCTTTCTCCAGAATCCTGTTTGGAAACCCTGATTCTTGTTTTGCCATTAGCAAGATGTCATGTAGATATTGTGATGGAGGAATCGTTTAAAAGAGGCTTCTTAGTTCTCCCTAGGTAGAGATCATTAGATTCTGCATATGAGGGCTGCTATTACCTAAGT
>NW_006986162.1:0-429 GCF_000164805.1 Carlito syrichta
CCTACTTCAAAAACCTAATTTGTGGTTACCTCTTAGAAAGACAGCGTGTAGTTTTTGGATTGAGGACTCATGTAACCAAGATTCCTTATTCTTCCTTAGCAATATGACGTGAAGTTTCCTGTATATAATGACTCCCATTACCAAACTTTCTGCTTCACTCTGCAGGATGCCAAGACAGATCCTGGTGACCGAGAATTCCAGTTGTTTGGATATCAAGAGAAAGACGCCCATAATGTGCTTTGGGAACTGGAATCCAAGATTCCTGGTACTCCTTCACAAGACCTCCCCAAAATGTGGAATCTTCCAAACCCAACATCCCAATTCCGACCTGCCCGTCCACAAGAATTTTCTGTAGTTTGAGATCACCTGAATCGAGGAATTTTGTACCAATATAACTTTGGCTCTGGGGAATAAGATTATGGTCATAGA
>NW_006986163.1:0-3042 GCF_000164805.1 Carlito syrichta
GAAGTGAAGTTTTCAGGGTCTCCCAAAGAGGAAAAGGGGAAGGGGAGACCGACTTGGTGTCAGACCCAGGTACTGAGTCTGAGTCCTTTGCAGAAAGGATCAGGGGACCAAACTGACAGGAGCTTTGAGAAAGAGCTTTCTAGAAGACACTGGGGACACAAAGAGCATTGCTTGATGGCCCATGTGCAGTGATGAACAGTTGAATTTTTTTTAAAGTGGTAAACCTATTTTTAGTTATTTGGAAAATCTCCATACTGATTTCCATAGATGTTTTACTAAAAGTCAATCTACCCCTCAATCTAGCAATCCCACTACTTGGTATCTACTCACAGGAAAAGAGCTCATTATATGAAAAAGACACTTGCACTCTGCTGTTTATAGCAGCACAATTCATAATTGCAACAATGTGGAATCAACCTAAATGCCCATCGACTGATCAGTGGGTAATGAAAATGATATATACTACTTTCCAACTTTGTTTTTCTTTGTCAAGATTAGCTTGGCTATTCAAGGACTCTTGTAATTCTACATAAATGTGAGCACCTTGAGAACTCACTAGAATTGTGTGTGTGTGTGTGTGTGTGTGTGTGTTTGTTTATAATGGAATACAATTCAGCCATAAAAAAGAATGAAATAATGTCTTTCACAGCAACCTGGATGGAATTGGAGACCATCATCCTGAATGAAAACCAAATACTGCATGTTTTCACTTGTAAGCAGGAGGTAAGCTAAGAGAGTCTGCAAAGGCATATACAATGGTACAGTGGACATTGGCAATTAAGAATTGGGAGGATATGAAAGGGGTCAGGGATGAGAAATCACCTGTTGGGTAAAACTCAAGAAGGGGGTGGGTCCACTTAAAGCTCGGACTTCTTCACCGCTATACAAAGCTACCAAAAACCATTTGTGACCCTAAAGCTATTCGAAGAAACAAACAAACAAAATATACTAAATTTTTGGTATTCTAAGAAATGCCAACTGTTTCCTAAAAACAGGTAAGTAACCTAATGACTCTAGTCATGAACTTGACACCAGATGACATTTTGAATCAAATAAAAAAGACTTACTAAAAATAATAAGTGGGTGGCCCAAAGTTGGGGAGAGATGGCTTCTCTTTCTTCTGCAGGTATTAGAGCAGGGCGTTGATGTCTTGAGAGTGCCAAGGAGTGCAATACTACCCTAGGATAGGGAGGCAGGCATTTAGGGGAAGCACTGGGACAGCTGGGGTGGCCCAGCCATCAGCATTCTCAAGATGCCCCAGCATTCACAGAAGTCCTGAGCTACCCTTCTCAAGTGGACCTTGGTGAAACACGGGACACTGGTCCAAGACCCTTTCTCAACACCAGCTGCCCATTGGCATCCTCTGTGCTACTTTTTTTGAGACCCAGGAGTGGGTAACTTAGGGTACAGATCCAAAGTATATCTGATCACAGCCAGAGTTGAGAAACAAGGCTGCTTCTGAGCTCTCGTAGGAAAGCTTTTAGACTCTAAAGCAGGCATGTCCAATCTGCAGCCCAAGATAGCTAGCAGTGCAGCTCCACAGAATCATTTAGTGTCATGTGTGACCCCACACGTAGTTTCATTTTTAAAGCTCACAATCATGCCTTATTCATGACATCACTTTTTGGCAGCAAGTTCATTTGTGAGCAACTGCTTTCAATGATAAAGCCCATGGAGAGCAAAGTTTGAACAAACATTTCTGATGAGCACCTTGAGCACTCACTAAGAATTGCGACCACTTCCATAGAACCAGGCATCGAAACATTCATTTTGCAAAACAAAGGTCAAATTTCCCACTAGTTTTATATCATTCTCATTTTTTAAAAAACTTTATAATAAAAGTATTAAAAACAAAAGAAGTCTTATTTTTATATACACTAACTATGTGTATATAAGACAATTCTCCTTTACTCAGAGTGACCCAGGGAAGCCAAAAAGCTGGACACATTTGGCTCTAGCGGTACCTGGAAGCATCTTTGAATTGTTAAAATCTGCCTCATTTAGCCAGGCACGGTGGCTCAAGACTGTAATCCCAGCACTTTGGGAGCCTAAGGCAAGAGAATTGCCTGAGTCCAGGGGTTCAATACCAGCCTGGGCAACTTAGTGAGACCTCGTCTCTACAGTAAATAAAAAAATTTCCCAGGCATGGTTGCGCATGCCTGTAGTCCCAGCTACTTGGAAAGCTGAGGTGGAAGGACTGAGTCCAGCAGGTCGAGGCTGCGGTGGCTGTGAGTGTGCCACTGCACTCCAGCCTGGGAAATACAGTGAGACTCCAACTAAAAAAAAAACCCAAAAAACAAAATCTGCCTCATTTGATAACTGTGTCCTTGCAGAATAGTGGAGAGCATTATTCTGGGGAGACTCGGGATGTATGAGAAAAATTTGGGGGTAGATGAGAGTTGTGTATACAGCAAATATTGCAGAAGGTAGGGACACAATTGATGAAAAACTCACTTATAAGCTGGTCAGCTTAGAGGTGACCACTGACAAGGACTTCTAGTGAACTTTTTTGAAAAATCAGTTACTTTCACGGGGCTGAGGAATGATAGGGGAGGGGAGAGAAGGCAAAGTACTCAACCCTAGAAAGCTAGTGGGGAGGTTAAGTGCTTTTTTGTATTTTTTTTAGCAGTATGTGGAACTGGGGAGTCGTGAGTCCTAAGTGGTGTTAGCAGTGGGAAATAGTCGGACATGATCATAGCAAAGCCAAGCTGTGAGAATTCAATAAACCTTCCCTGAAGGTGAAGTGGGACCCCAAAACCCCCAGAATTTATTTATTAAAAATTGTGTATTGATTCTTACATGTTTAAACTTCAGTCACCTTCAAAGTCCTCTCTGTTTGATACACCTATTGAGATGCAGCCAGGGTGACAGAGTGAGATCCTGTCTCCAGATAAAATGGGGGAGGGGTGTAGTCCATTTAAAAATGGGGAAATCTTGTTTTTCATTTCAGCCCACGTGTAACTCTGGGAATAGTCTTCTATAAGAACACAATAAAAATGTAAGATAATATTAGATTGAGCCACGCACAACTGTCAATACCTG
>NW_006986164.1:0-832 GCF_000164805.1 Carlito syrichta
ACCCATGGGCTCAGACAGTCCACTCACTTTGGTCTCCCAAAGGGCTGGGATGTCAGGCTGAGCCACCGAGCCCTGCCAAAGTTAATGTATTAAATGTACTTGACAAACTGAAGTCCAGGACATTACATTCCACTTATTATCATTGTGATTTATTTCTTAAGTAATATTTCAAAGTTAAATAACACATATGGGTTTGCGAGTCAGGCTGACTAGGGTTCCATTTATTTAGTAGTGAAACCAGCAAGTTACTATCTCTCAGCCTCAGCTTCCTTATCAATAGCAAGAATATCAATAACACACCATCTAAGGAATTGATTACTAACAAAGGACACACATTCAGTAAATGACTGCTGTTTTTACTATCTCTTCTGTGAAAGGTAATTATTGATTGATACAAAACTAAAACAAGTAATAACTCTGCTGGCATTATTAGAAAACTTTTCCAACTAAGAAAAAAATCCGCTCTCCATTCTGCGCCAAATGAATTGTTTCCCAGTTCATTTTTCTTCTTGGTCCTCACATATCCGTCTTTCACATAAAGAAAATGAACTCAGATTGGATCATGGGGCTCGCCATCAGCTAGTGTTCAGTAAGGAATACGTATGGCACAAATACCATTCTCAGGCAGCTTCAGGATCCGTCCTACGAAGAGACAGTCAAGATTTGGGGGCCTAAAAGCCCGAGAGTTCCTCTAGCTTCCTCTAGAGACTGAATGATGTCTGGAAAACTTGACTCATGCCGGTGGGTTTCTCTTTTGTCCATCTTTGTTCAAACATTCCTTTCTGTAGCAGCATATTTTGCTTCTATGCTTTAGCAAACATTTCAAAGTGTA
>NW_006986165.1:0-779 GCF_000164805.1 Carlito syrichta
TCTTTAGAAGAAAACAGAGTGTTCAAGGGGTGGATGTGCTATCATTTTTTATTTAAACACTCTCCCTACTGATGAACAATGATTTCCCACCCAACTGTAACAAATATTTTTTTTACATAAATCTTTGTGCAAGTGTATAAGAATTTCTGCAAAAGGGATTCCTAAAAATAAATTTCTAGGTCCCAAGATTCATTTTTTTTAAGTTTGGGTCATGTCTTTTCTTATGCATGATGTTATCTTTCAAACCAAAAGAAAAATAAAAAGCACAAGTTTTCATCATTGTCCTGATGGCATGTGCACTCTGTAAATCTCAGAGAGTAATCCCATAGAAGGGCCCAGGGACAGAGGCTGGCAGACCCAAGCCCAGAAGATGACAAAATTCACAGGCTCATCTCCTTTTCTTTTTTTATATAGCTTAGAGCATTAAAAAAAATTACCTCTCCTTTGCTTTTGCTTTAGTGGTAAAAACAAATAGAATCCCAAAGGAGGGGCAAGCAGAGACCTGCGCCAGGGCAGCCAAGATCTGGGTACATCTGTTCTCAGACTTACTGTAGAGCCTGGCCAAGTCATTGTCCCCACCTGGCTTCAGTTTATCAACTAATTGAGGACAAGATGGCCTCCAGGCCTGGCCACACATGAGTTTAGCGGCTTGATTCAGGAAAGCTATGAAGAATTGACCTTTTCCCTTGCTGGCTGTCAGGCCTCAGGGCAAGTCTCTCATCCTCTCGGAGGAAGATAAGTAGAGCTGTTTGAGAGGTCTACATTTAATGCATACATTT
>NW_006986166.1:0-747 GCF_000164805.1 Carlito syrichta
CTAGTAATGAATAAAAATTGATAGTTATGTTATATTTTGGAGGATTATTGCATGAAACAAGAGCATTTTCCATATATTGTAAGAATGAATACTATGAAACCAGATAATGGCATTTTTCATACAATATTACAAAGAGTTGATTATCATGAAAACTGGATACAATAGTTTTCTCTTATCCTGGTGGGAGACATTGACTCCAGTAGAAACCTGAAACCCCAGATAGGAAAAATTCCTGTGTAAACTATGTTTTCCTTATACATGCAAACCTACAATAAAGTTTAACTTATTATAAATTATGCTTACACAAGAGATAAATAGTAACCACAATATAAAATAATAATTATAACAATATGCCTATATCATTACTCTTGCATTTGGTGCCATTATTGAGTAGACTAAAAATGCCTTGAACACAAGCACCACCTTGGCAAGACATTCCATCTGATAACTGAGACAGCTACTAAGTGACTAATAGACAATAACATAGTGTGAATACTCTGGCAAAGCAATGATTCATATCCCAGGTGGGACAGATGCTTACTCCAAAAAGTTGCTCATACTACTCAGAACGTTACACAATTTAAAAATCATTACTTGTTTCTAATTTTCTTTGATATTTTTTGACTGTGGTTGATCCTGAGTAACTGAATCACAGAAAATAAAATTGCAAATAAAGGAGGGTCTACTGTAGTACATTCTTTAGTATTTATAACAAAATTTACTAACTTTAAATCTTTACTTTATATC
>NW_006986167.1:0-674 GCF_000164805.1 Carlito syrichta
TTACCCTCTGCCCACTCCCTGATGCCCCTGGGTCCCAGTTGCCCCTGCCTGCCTCTGCTCTCAGCTTTCCCCCCTTGCCTGGGACATTGACATCTGAGAGACTCTCAGTTCTGGCACAAGGCTCTGTCCTTGCCCATTCAAGTAAGTTATTGGGCTGTTTCCTTTTGGGCCCAAGTTTCAAGTGTAGCCACCTTGTTGAGGAAGCTTTAAGGGGGAGGAGAGAAGAGGGAGAGACTTGAACCTTCCTTTGGGGACTTCCAGTCTAACTGAGAAGGAGAAGACCAGTGATGGAGATTAATCCATATGGAAACTTGAAGGAAGCCATCTGAGGTCCCAGAGGTCTGTGGAGTTCTCTAGGTTCAGGAAGTGAGTTGTGGTTTCTCTTTACTGCCTAATGAGCACTGGTCCCTGCTGGCACATCACATTGTTGATCTGCATGGTTCATATTCCTTTCAGTACAGGAAAGCTTCCTGGAGGAGGAGAACATCAGTCTTCTCTATGAAAAGAAAGAATGAAGACTCTTTTGGAGAGAAGAGGGCCAGGCACTATGCTAGAGTCAATACAGGCAGACCTTTCTCTACACCTGGCTCTACCCCTTCTTAGCTTGTTACCCTAAACCCTGGAGCTGCTTTTCTTAGTCTGCCTCCAACTTTGATGTTGCGAAAATCAAATGA
>NW_006986168.1:0-3795 GCF_000164805.1 Carlito syrichta
GATAGTCTCTCTCCATAATAGTTGTCCCAGTATCGTCCCTCTATTAAATAGTTGTCTCATTTAATAGGCCCACCTAGTTATGAGTTCCCCAGTGACTAGCCCTCCTTTTAGATGGATTCCCTGTGAATTTCCCTCCTGTTTGATGGGTGTCACATTAACTCACCCTCGTCTAATGGGAGTCCCAGTGACTGATACTTCTCCATGATTGGTGCCAGGGTAACTGACCGTCTTCTGTGATGTGTGCCACAGTGACAATCCCTCTTCTGTGATATGTGTCATTGTGAATAGGGTTTCTTTTCATTTGTAACTTAATGATTGTCTCCCCTCTGTGATGAGGACCACAATGATGAACATTGTTCTGTGATAGGTGCCCAGTGAGTGGCCCTCCTATGGGTTGCCTGTTTTAGTGACTAAACATCTTGTGATATGGGTGTCTCATCTGTGATAGCTGTCCCAGTAAGTAGCCATCTGCCAAACCGGTGCTTCAGTGACTAGTCCACCCCTGTGATGAGTGACCAGTGTCTGACTCTCCTCCTGATGAGTGCTCTAATGCCTCTTCCTCCTCTATAATAGGTGCCCCAGTGACTGGCCTTTCTTTGTGATAAGCGCATAAGTGTTTGGGCCTCCTCCATATTGGTGTCCCCAGGACTGGTCTTCCACAATTATGGGTGCTCTGGTGACTGTACCTCTCCTCTGATAGGTGCCCAGTGGTTAACATCCTTCAAAATTGTTGCCCCAGTGACTAGTTCTCCTCTGTTACCAGTGTCCCTCTTACTGCTCTCCTCCATAGTGGATGTTCAGTTGTTGTACCTCCTTTGTAATGAGTGTCTCAGTGATTGTACCTTTCCCATGTTTGCCACAGTGACTGAATGGTTCTCCCCTGTGATTGTTGCCCCAGTGACTGCCCTTCTCATATGTTGTGTGTCCCAGTGACAAGCCCTCCTCAGTGATGTGCGTCTAAGTGACTGTTTCTCCTCTGTGATCAGTACCTAAATGATTGAATATCCTCTGTGAAAGTTGCTGCAGTAGCTAGCCCTCTTCTATGATGAGTGTCCTAGTTACTAACTGACAATTCTCTGTGATGTGTGCTGCAGATTAACCCTATTCTAAGATGGGTTTCCTAGTAATGCCTCTCCTCCAAAATGGATATCCCAGGGAATAGGCCTCCTCTTTGATGGTACCCTAGTTTCTGGGTCTCCTCCATAATGACTGTCCCCATAACAGGCCTTCCTCTCTAATGAGTGTCTCAGTGTCTGGGTCTCTCCATAATTGGTGGTTCATTAACTGGGTCGCCTATGTAAGTTATGTCCTGTAACTGACCCACCTTTGCGATGGGTGCCTCCTTGACTGGCCTTTCTTTGTGAAGGGTACCCTGGTGACTGAACCTTTCAGTGATGGCTTTCTCAGTGGCTGCTCCTCCTCTGTGATGGAAGTCCAGTGAATTTACCTTTCTGTGAGGGGTACCCCAGTGGCTGGCATCCTCTTGATGAGTACCCCAGTGATTGCCCCTCTTCTATGATATCTGTCCCAGAGAATGGCCCTCCGTCTTCAGGGGTGTCTCAGTGTCTGATTCTCTTCTGTGTTTTGTGTCTCATTGACTGGACCTCATCTGTGATAGATACCCAGTGACTTTCCCCCAACTGTGAAGAATGACTCAGTGACAGGTCTCCTCTGTGGTTGATGCCCCAGTGACTGTCCTTTCACTGTTATGTATGGCCCAGGAACTGGCTTTTTCTGTGATTGTTGCCTTCTGTGATGGTGTCTCAGTGACTGGGACTCCTATCAAATGTGTCCCAGTGACTGATATTCGCCTGTAATTGGTGCCCCAGTGACTTGTCTTCATATATAATGGGTACCCCAGTGAATGGGGCTCCTCTGTGATGAGTTTCACAGTGACTTTGCCTACTTTTTATTGGGTATCCTAGAGACTGGATTCCTCTGTGATCAATGCCTCAATGACGGGCAATCCTCTTTGTTGTGTGCCACTGTAACTTGCTGTTTTCTATGATGTGTGTCCCAGTAACTGTACCTCCTTCAAAATGAGTGCCCCAGTGGATAGCACTCTGCTGTGATGTGTGTCGCTGTTTGGGGCCCTCCACTACAATGGGTGCTCAAGTGACAAGGTCTTTTGTGTGATGGGTGTATCCCAGTGACTCTTCTGTTTGGTAACCCAGTGAATGGCCTTTATATGTGATAGTTTCCCCAGTGACTTGTCATCCTCTATGATGGCTTTCTCAGTGACTGGACCTCCCTCATTTTGGATGGCACAGTGACGGACTCCTCTGTGATTGGTGCTTCAATGACTGATCATCCCCTGTGATGGGTGCCCAATGACTAGCCAGACACTTGGGCATCCATCAAAGAGGAGAGCTAGTCTCTAGGGCACCCACAGCAAATGAGAGCCTGTCACTGAGGCACACATCACAGACAAAGGCCAGTCATAGGGCACACATCACAAAGGAGGGCCAGTCACAGGAGCACCCACCACATAGGAAGCCAGCTACTGGGGCACCCATTATAGAGGAGCCCAAGTCACTGGAAAATTTTTCAGAGAGGAGAGCTAGCCACTGTGACACCCATTACTAGGATAGTCTGTCACTGGTGCAGTCAACAGAGAGGAATATTAGTCACAGGGAAACCAATATTGGAGGAGGCCCATTTACTGGAACAACCATGACAGAGGAGGACTAGTAAACAGGGCACACTATTCAGAGCACGTCCAGTCACTGGGGCACCCATCATGGAGATGGTCATTAATTGGGGCCTTTAATGGAATTGGGACTTCCAATATAGAAGATGGCCCATCACTTGTGCACCCAGCAAATACAAAGTCCAGTCACAGGGACACTCTTCACAAAGTACAGCTAGTCACTGGGGCATGCATTATTGAGGAGGCCCTGAAAATAGGCCTGTCAATGGGACAGCAAACACAGAGTAGGGACAGTCATTAAAGGCCCTAATACAGAGGAGGACTGGTCATTGGGACAGCCATCACAGAAGAAGGCTAGTAACTGGGACACTCAAAAAAGAGTAAGGCCATTCACTGGGCACCAAAAACAGAGAAGGGGCAGTCATTGGCGTATCCACTGTAGAAGAAAACCAGTCACAGGTGGATTCCTCAGTAGATGAGAGCTAGTGACTGTGGTACCCATTATAGAGAAGGCTACATCACAGGGGCTTCAATTCCAGATGAGAGCCAGCCACTGGGATACCCATCAGAGAGGATAGCCAGTCATTGAGGCACCAGTCACAGAAGAGTCCCAGTCACTTCGTCACCCAAAATGGATTTGGCCAGTCATCAAAAAACAAACCACCGAGGAAAAACTTCATTGTGGCACCAATCACAGAAGATGCACAATCACTACTGTTGCCAGTAAGTAAAAGGCTTAGTCACTAGGAGGTTTATCAAAAATAAGGGGCAGTCACTAAGTCACCCAATATGAAGGAGGCCCACTAAGTTGGCCACCCATCACAGAGGAGAGTTAGTCACTGGATAAGCATCATAGAAGACAGCTAGTAATGGGTAAACCAATCATAGAGAAGTCCAGCTACTGAGGCTCTCCTAATGAAGGAGATATAATAACTGGGAACACCAATTTTTGTAGGAGGCACTGTTACAGGACCAACCATTATAGAGAAGGGCTAGTCACTGTGGCACTCAATTTGGATGAATACCAGTCACTGGGGCAACAATCACAAAGGCCCAGTCAATGGAGTATCTCTTATGGAGGAGGTCTCATATCAGGTACACTCTTCAGAGGGGAGCGTCTGTCACTGGGATACTCATTGGGGGGA
>NW_006986169.1:0-704 GCF_000164805.1 Carlito syrichta
ATTGAGAGAATGACGTAGTGGATCATGTCATTTTTATTAAAAATTTACTGTCGCACATTGTTCATATAAATTACCCATGACAGATGGGCAAAAACATTGAAATCTTAAAAAAAAAAAAAAAGTTACCGAAGCTGAAAATAGCCTCTCAAAGCATTGCTTCCTGGTGTGCTGATGCCAGTGGGTTCCTGGACACTTACCTAGATGGAGAAAACTGTACAGCAAGGGACCACCCTCCTCCCACAGAAAGGATTTTTTGGGTGGTGTGTCTTTCCATGTATAGCACATACGATTATGTACAGTTCATAATATTTGATAATACAAATTCTGTTACTGGTTTATATATTTTCCACATTATACTTTTTAATTGTTATTTTCTAGTGCACTCCTTCTGCTTATAAAAAACAGTTTTCCTGAAAACAGCAGCTTCAGGCAGATCCTTCAGAAGGTGTTGCAGAAGAAGGCATTGTTATCACAGAAGGTGACAGCTCCATGCATGTTATTGCCCCTAAAGCCTTCTAGTGGGACAAGATGTGGAAGTGGAAGGAAGTAATATTGGAAATCCTAGTCCTGTGGATGCACAGGCTAATATGTGCACTCTGGTGTTAGCTTTTAATAAAAATTTTGAAAATTACAACAGTAAAAAATAATTGTCAATAGAAAATACATTATAAATAAGGATATTAAGAAAATGTTATTTGTATTGT
>NW_006986169.1:724-1559 GCF_000164805.1 Carlito syrichta
AGGTGGCTGCTGCAGCAAGTCCCACACAGGCCCCCTTGGTTGAAAATGTTTATCTTTGAGAACTTTGAATATGGTACTCTAAGCTCTCCTAGCCTGAAGTGTTTTTGTAGATAAATCTGCTGTTATTCGAATTGGTCTTCCCTGGTAGGTAGTCTGACCTTTTTCTCTTGCTGCTTTTAGGATTTTTTCTTTTATACCTACTTTGTTCTGGCAAATTATTATATGCCTAGGAGTTGGACTTCTCATTTGTTGTCTCACTGGGGTTCTCTGAATCTCTTGTATTTGAATTTTAGCATCACTGATGAGGTGAGAGACGTTGTCTTGAATAATAACATGGAATGTTTATTTCAGGGTGGTCTCGGTCTCTATGCCTCAGGAAGTTCAATTACTCTTAGGTTTTTTTCTCTTGAAGTAATCACTCACCTCTTGAAGGTTTTGTCTGTCTTTAAACTTCTTTTCTATGTTTTTGACAGTTTAATTTATTTCTATATTTTGGTTTTCAAGTTCTAAGATTCTGTCTTCTGCTTGGCTCATTCTGCTTTCCATACTTATTAGTTTGTTATTTATTTCAATCACAGTATTCTTTACTGCTGTTATCTCAGTTATCAACTCCTTCCTATTTTTTGCTTGTCTCTCCTCAATTATTTTTATTCCCTCTGTTAATGTCTTGATGTCTGGTTTTGCATTCTGTGACCATTCGGGGGGCTCTTCATTGTTTGCATTGTGAACTCTTGTTTTCTCATTATCCGATCTCCCAGGGGTCTGTGTGAGACTTATATTCTTCCTTTGGTTTTTCTTCATCAGTGTAGGTTTTCCTCCCACTTTTTCCTTTTTT
>NW_006986169.1:2437-3327 GCF_000164805.1 Carlito syrichta
TACATGAACATGAGGTCTTTGATCCACGTTGGAGGCTGGGCAGAGCTGTGTGGGCGAGGCACTGCAGGTCTCTGCCTGGTCACAGTGCTCCAGATGATCTCTGGTTCTACTGCAGCCAGGTCCATACGTGGCAGGCAGAGTGTGAGATAGCTGGGTGCTGTGGGTTGGCGTGCCACATGCAGCTTGGACCTCTTTTTCTCTCTTTGTTCCTAGGTCCCAAGCTGGAGGCTGCACAGAGCTCGGTGGATCTCAAGGGGCAATGCAGGTCTCTGCTTGGTCTCCGAGCTCCAGCTAATCTCTGGTCCTGCTGTGGCCAGGGTGTCGAAGGAGGCGGAGTTTGAGACTACTGAGTGTTCCTGATCAGTATAGTGTGCACGGTGGCTGGGGGTGGGGTGGTACAGACAACAAGGGCGCCCAGTGCTCCAGGGTGAGGGAGCTGCAGGACACCCTGGGTGGTGGAGGCTTGGGGCAGGACTGGGTTCTGCAGCCAGGTAGGGAGGCTGGAGCTCCTTGGGTGGTGGCAGCTTGGGGCAGAGAGGGTTGCATTAGTCAGGGAGGGGACCCAGAGCTCCAAGGGGAGGGAGGCAAGTACCTGTGTGGGTAGTGGTGGCTTGGGGCCCGGTGGGGCGCTTCAGCCTGGGAGGGCACCTGGGTCTCTGAGGGGAGGGTGACGAGATCCTCCATGGCCAGTGGCAGCTTGAAGCCTAAATAATAATAATAATGATAATAATAATTATATTATTAATAACAATAATGATAATTATTATTCTTATTATTTGAGTTGGAGTATCACTCTGTCGCCCAGACTGGAGTGCAGTGGCCGCTCCCAGTCACTGCGGCCTCGACCTGCTGGGCTCCAGCAATCCTTCTGCCTCAGCCTTCCAAGTAGG
>NW_006986170.1:0-787 GCF_000164805.1 Carlito syrichta
TTTAGCCAGGAAACAAGTAACTGTATTGGAACACCCTCCCTACTCACCTGATCTGCCCCCCAATGACTTTTTTCTAATATTGGAGGGAAGGCATTTTGATGACATTCAGGACATCGAGGCTAATACAATCACAGCTCTGATGTTGTTTTATTTCCAGAAAAGAAAAATTGTTTTGATGGGTGGACTAGGTGCTGACATTGGTGCATAGCTTCCCAAGGGGAGTACTTCGAAAGTGACCATAGTGATATTCAGCGATGAGGTGTATAGCACTTTTTCCAAGATTAGTTCGCGAACTTAATTGTTGGACCTGTAAGGCCAACCCCACCTGCTCAGCTCATCAGGAGACTAACTCTGTGTTGTGGAATAAGCTGTTGCCTGGTTCTAGAATTGCAAATAAAGGCCATTGAGACCTCTGAACTAAAGTTGTTATCCTCTTGTCTTTTGATGGTATTAACTAGCCAAGGGAACTTGGACAAATTATTTAACCTGTCTCTGCATTTGTTTTCTCATCAGAATATGAAGGGAGTCTGGTATTATCCACCTCTGAGAGTTGTGGGGATTAAAAGATGCAACACTCATAGAACACTCCGCAGTGCTCCCAGCACTCCGTAAGCACTTACTCAATGTTAGCCGTTAGTACGTTTTTAAAGTGTTTATGATTGCTGAGCTGGGAGGGCTCTTGGGAATTAATTTCAGCATCTTCCAGCCCTCCTGGTTGCTCTCAAAATCGAGCCTGTTGCACAGACTCTCCCATCCTCTTCTTCCTGGACACTTTTTTCTACCATTT
>NW_006986171.1:0-4964 GCF_000164805.1 Carlito syrichta
GTCAGATGTCACACAATTTTCATACCTTTATAGCAGAAAAATTGATCAAATTTTGCATTCCTCTTTTGTTTATACTTAACTTTCTGTGATACACAATTTTTAGGTAGCTATAGTCTTCAAGCTTTTTATTTTATTGTGATAAGAACACAACTATAGTATTCTTAATAATCATTTAATAATTACCATTTTTTCAAAATACTGTATAGCTAAAGAACAAACTGTATCTCTACAACACACGTCTAATATTTTGCCACTATATATAATATTATAGTGAATACTTTCATACATGTAGTCTTTTTCTCTCCTTTTGGTTTTTTTTAATACAGTCTCAAAAATGGAATCCCTGAGTTAGAGTGTGAGGAATTTTACACATACTGTAATACAATGAGATATTTGTATATATATATATATATATATATATATATATATATATATATATTTTAAACATGTGGTTGATCACTTTTCTCAAGAGATTTACATCACATGAATTTTTCTTTTTTAACTCTTCCTTTAAAAAGATAGCACCTTTTATTGAGTGAGTAAAGTCATTAAGTGATACTGAGTAGAAAAACACTATAGGGGAAAGCCTTCAAGAGTAGAAATTGGCTAGAATGATCAACGGCTTCTCATCTTCCTTAGGGAAGGTCTTCTGAAGACACTCTAAAAGACCTCACTGAATTTTAGAGTTGCAAGGTCATGTGGTGTAGAATCTACTAGATTAATGGGACTATTAGAAAAGAACAACACAATGCCTTTATGTGAAACAAAATTAGAGTTAATTGATGTTGTGCTTTCTTTGCAGAAGACATGAAGAACATTTCTATGCAGACTTCAATGAATTTTACATTGTTCTTCAAGGAATTTTCCCCCAAAGAACATGTAGCATTTTAAGAGATTGTTAATAACTATCATTTTGGGGGACTAAAGTGGTTGTTCTAAAAATGAGTATCCACTGAGAGTAAGATCTTTTATTTTCTTATCTTTCCAGAAGATTATTAAGAGACATACAGAAAGTGCTTTACCTCCACAAAAAAGGACACACAGAACTGGGTGAGGGCTACCACCAAAATATAGACCCTCCATGATGTTGTGCTTGGGATAAGTTGTTGAAAAATAAATGCCACTGTAATTTTTTGGCATGCCTTACATTTTAAACATTCACATTAATTAATTTATATATATTTTTAAACTCTCTGAGTTTGGAGAATGGGTGATGCTTTTTCAGATGAGTAAACTGAAGTACTCAAAGCCAATAAATAAATGAGAACAGACTGCCTCTTGGCCCGTGCTCCCTCTACTATCTCCATTAAAAAAATGTGCTGTGGATCACAAATGTGAAACAAGTCACTTTGGAGCCTATGTGTCTCTCTTCATTTTTATCTTTTTAAAGAGAGGGAAGGCTAAGATTAAATCACTCGCCAAATGATATTCTAATTATCTCAAAGCAAAATCTACTTGGAATTCATTCTTGAAGGAGGACAGAAAAATGCAAGTTTATTTTCATTGAGACTAGATGTAGATTTTCTGAACAAATGTTCCTAGCACTAAATCTAATGGTTTGATGAAAGTCAAACCCACAAGACTCACAAATTTTTAAAGATTGAAGAGGACAACTTGATCACTAAACATACTTATTCAAGATATGAGAGCCTCAACTACCCATGGCTGTATCCACAGCAAAGGACCAGTGACACCGCCCTTTTCCTGACCTCCTAGAGTAGAATATGGATGAATGAACATGTGTAGAGCTGCACTTCCTTGGCAACTAAAACCGCAGACCCTCCATAGTACCCAAATGTTGACTTTTAAATCTCATTTGTATCCTGATATGGGTTATTTCAAAGTAATACTCTGTCATCTTCCCCCGGGGTGGAGACCACCTTTATTTGTAGAATACAGAATACCTGGCTGGAAGGGTTGTTTGGAGAGGGTGGGTGAGATTCTAGCAGAGAATCTGGCCCTTTCTCTCACTGCTACCACCAACCTGATCCAGGAGAACTCTTCTCCACCCCTTGTCCTGAAAGGCACTTGATTTTTAATTATTTATGCGGTGGTCTTCCTTCCTTGCTTTGAAACTACTTGAGAGCAGTGATCGGATCTTACTAATCTTTGTAGCTCTAGTACCAACACAGCCCGGAGCACAATACTGTTTGGTAAATAGATGAATGGCTTGGGGGTTTTGTTTCCTAATTGCTTCTCTCTTCATAGCCTCTGTGCTTTCTCATATAGCCTTCCTGCCATTGTCTAATTAATCTGTCTTGTACATGCATGTTTATTGCAGCACTATTCACAATAGCAAAAACCTGGAACCAACCATGCTGCTCATCGAAAGCGGACTGGATTGAAAAAGTATGGTCCGTATACACGATGGAATATTACACAGCCATAAAGAAGGACGAACATATGGACTTCACAGCAACCTGGATGGATTTAGAGTCTATCATACTCAGTGACCCATCACAGAAACAAAGAACTGAATACCACATGTTCTCACTTGTAAGTGAACCCTGAACATTCATCATAATACTACAAGAAAGGGTTTGGCAGTAGCAGGACACTGCCAGGGGATGGGGGTGGCATCCCTAAGGGTATCTGATCCTAAACCGGGTGAAGTGGGGACCAATGAGAGGCACAAACTTTACCCGTACATAGGCCACTTGCGTACCTAATCCTGACGTGTAATTCACATACTTAAAATAAAATTTACAGAGAGAACGCCTTGCTCAAAAACCTCCAGTATCTCCATTGATTCCCTGTTGCTTTTCACTAGCTGCCTCCATCCACTCATGCTTTCCTCTATTCTTCATTCTTGGTTCTCAAACCACAAAGTGCATAGCCTCACGTTTTAGCCAATCTTCTAGTGCTCTATGAAGCAAACCTGGCTTTGATAGTTATCTACCATCCTACATTTTTGGCATTGTAAGACAAAAGAAGCTTTTTCCACCCCATCTGCTTGCTTTTAGGCTGTTCTGTTTGGGAATATCCCTACCTCCTACCTAGCAAAAACGAGTCTGTCCTTTTGGACTCAAATCAAGTTGCATCTCCTCCATGAAACCACCCACTATAGGCACGATCCACAAGGAGAGCTCCTTCTTCCTATATTCTTCTCACTTCTCTCTATCTTTACACTTTTCTTCAAGCATGAATGGCTTCAGGTGGCCATGTCATCTTCTCACTTAAGCATGCTTCATCTTCACGACAAAACTCTAGTTTGGAGAACAGGAGCAGTCCTCTTTATTTCTCTCACAATACTGGGTTCAACAATTGGTTCAATAACCTCTCATGAATTTAATCTTAACCCAGAGCATCCTGAATCAAATGATATCCACTGATCTAAAACTCCATACAATGAATGTTGGACAGAACATGACTGTCCTATAAGTCTACCTTTTCATACTCCTCATAACTATATCCTCAATGATCTCTATGGTTTTGAAAATTAAACTTGAATTAATTATTACATTAATGCATTAGTTTTATTGTATTGGTATAGGAGAAAATAAGTATCCAAACATAATACTTCAGGTGTGAAAAAATATAAATGTACCCAATTGATAATTGATAATACTAATAATATAAAAACAATTAGAGGCTGGTATATGTGAGAACCAGATGTGTTATTTGCTCTAGAATTCAGAAATAGAACTCAATACTTGGTGGGCAGAGAGAATGTGGTAATAGCAGATTTGTGAATTTCAAAGCATATGTAGTCCATTGTACTTATGAGTCATGCCACATGTTCAAATGAATACTACTTATCTCCATTCCACTGTATATATCTTGAAAATCAGAAAACAGAATAAAAATTGTGAGGCCCAAGGCAGACAGCAGCAGAAATGAAAATATATCTGAAGAAACACCAAATGTTATTTTTAGCTGTTAAAAGAATGTTTCGTATAATTTGGCACATATTGCAGAATCAATTATCTCTGTTGGGCAAATATTGGATACATCTTCAGATGTTTTTATATATTCTCATATGTTTTAAAATATGTTCTAATGCTTATATGATAAAGGTGGCATCTTGAAATTTTTCCTTGAAAGCCTCGATGTGGAAAGCTGTTAATCAAATGTATCCTAGTGGCCCCATAAAGGAGCTTCCCTAGTGCTTTATCACGGTGTGGCTGGTGAGTTGTACATGCATGGGCTGAACAGTCAGTACTCTTGGCACAATCTTGTACAACTTTGTTGCCTAGAGAACAAAGTCTAAGCATCTTCAATAGACATTCGAGGTCTTCTACAATCTGCTCCCAATCAGTCCTTTTAAAGTGATCTCTGACTACTCATTATGTACAATAGGAAAGGTAAACCACAAAATCTGCAGCTTTCACAGAGGCCCAGCACTTTCCAGCTTCTGCGCTTTGTTCACAAAATACCCTGTGTAGATGAGACTTTTCCTGTCCTGGCATGTTCCAATTTTTCTTAACATGAAGAGCCCAGTTATACCACTTTGTCTTCCAAGACTTCCTAATTCTCCCTTACAAAATCTTATTTTACATGGGAAATATAATATTCTGCTTAGCATGATCTTAATTCATGTATCATCTAGACTGTGACCACTTGAAGGTGACTTTGCATCTGGTTTGCTGGGATTGACTTGAAAAAGTATGTGAGAAGCTAGCATTTACATCTGTTGGGTTCTTTCTTTCCAATCTGCCCAAATTGTCTTAATTTTAAGAGTTAAACTTCCTATGGTGCACTATACCAATATTGCTGTACTTATCTCCAACTCCAACCATGCCTGTATCTGTCAGAGCTTTCACAAGCACTTTGTAGATGGCGCCTTGGAAATGTGTGTTGATAGGATTATTACCTTCAGGCCAAATCTGTAGCATTTAGTTGGTGTTGTCATGATATAAAACTTTTGTAATCTTCAAAAGTTATAAACAAACAAATTAGGTTTTCTCTTATATTCTCTCCTTTTACCCCATTTTTTCAGTGTTGGTGGTCTACTCCCCTAACCT